>NC_085008.1:1093480-1105980 GCF_963854185.1 Sardina pilchardus
ACAGACAGAGAGGCTCAACTGTGTTAAAAGATAAAACACTGGAGAGGATCCAGCGACGGAGGCTGGTGCGTCAGTCAGTCCCTGTTGCGCAACATTCTTCGTCTGCAGCTCAAGAGGAGATTCTGGGACGCGCGTGCGTGCGTGCGTAATAAATGACACGCGGAGGTGCGCCGTAGCGTTGGACAGCACATCTCGGAGATGCAGCACTCATACAAATTAGGCTCGTGTGTTTATAACGGAGGAGCAGCCGCGCAGATATTCGCACAGATCACAACAGTCGCGTTGAAAAATTAACGGGCAACAGTTGGGAGCCATAGCGCTCATTGTGGTGTCTAAAATATTTTACAATAAACACAAATATCCACAATCCTTTACAATAAACACAAATATCCACAATCCTTTAAAATAAAAACAGATGTGTCCGGTGTGTATTGCCAAGCGCCCAAACAACTGCAGGAGCATCATCAGTCTTGCAAAGGAATGTCAGTGAGAACGGGGGAAACACACAGGCAAACACAACTGCAAAAGTTTAACAACAACAAACAAACGACAGTAGACACACACCACATTAAGGACATAGAAATGCGATTCGCGTAAGTACTCACTTGTGTTCTAAGCGGTTCCCCGTGTTCTATGATGCTTAGAAAAGGGATCTCCAAAAAAGAAGACATAAATTCCACTTGCACGATCTCTTCCTGGGTCTGGGGAAAGGCGAGCACCGCAGACACCCCCTGCACCACTATCGCCTGACACACACACCTGAACAGCGACTCCGGGTCTCCGTCCGTGGCCTCCCGGGGCACTACCTCCAAGCTCAGGTTGTACGGGAGAAAGTTGTCCCCGGTCTCGGCGAGTCCGCTGAGGGCGCGGTTCAGAGCAGCTCGGACCCTGGCCGGTTGACGGGGCGGCAGGAGGGCACCGAGGCGCACCGTGTGTCCGATCCGAGCCAGGATGTGGCAGGGCTGGGGGTGAAGTTGACACGGGCTGATGTAGGAATGGAGAACGATTTGGAATCCGAAGTAAAAGTATGCCAAGAAATTGGAAAAGAATAACTTCATTCTGCTGCGCGCTCAAACGGAATGAGGTAGTGTCAGAAGATAGCATTGCTTGCCTTATTCCGTCTTTTCTTTTATGTCGTTAATTCCGTTAGTGGAAGATGGAATGACCGGTGATCTACAGATGTTACAGTGCGAATGTGTGCTCGAGACGGGCAGGGGAGGGGGTGCCCGCTGGATAGGCGGAGGAGCCACGCGCTGTCATTCTCCGTTAACGCAGCACGAGCCGTCGTGAGTCTGTAGCACCGGGCAGGGGTGTTGATAAGTGAGGCGTAGGTCGTTGTCTTACAAAGCGCCCAGGGTCCTCCGTTTGAGTAGAAGATAATATACTGCCGTTAATGTGCGCTGTGTCTTGTTTAACCAAAGTCACTACATTGTTTGTTGATTACTTTGGAGACGTTAAGCGTTATTGCATTTGGCAAGGTCACACAGACAGCCTACCCTGTAAATACAGTAATGATTTAGTCCTAAAAAATCATTTTAACCTCAGTATATTTTGGCATTTCGCAAAACGCCGTTGCTATTGGTGTGGTGGATGTGCGTAAGCGGAAATGTTATTCAAAATTAATATGAGAATTGTGCAGGTGTAGGATGTTTTTGTGTGTAAGTGTGAGTGTGTGTGGCATATTGACTGTTCAGTTTTAACAAGTGAAACTCATCTCGCGAAAGCTTTTCTGGTTTTGCATTGCAGCGGCGTCAACACTTGGCTCGGTTTTGGGGACATGAGTACATTTGCTTTTAAGTCCGGGCTCAAATACAGTCGGCGTTGGAGACCCGCCAACATCACTGAGGGGCTGAATGGATTCCAAACAGTTTCCTTGCGATATCCTGATTAGATTCATGTGAGGAAAATAAAATGGAATTTCAGATTATCTTAGAGAGAAATTCAGAAATATATGTCAGAGCACATTTTCATTAAAACAGATGCAGCCGCCGCCTTGAAAGAAACAGAAGCAGAACATGCTTAATATTGTGCGCAGGCGTCGCGTAAAAAGAGCATTCAGCGCCGTTAGTCTCATCTCAGAAGAGTTTGAGGCGGAGAGTGTGTGTGTGTGTGTGTGTGTGTGAAGCCGTTGGTCTCCTTCAGTACCCCGCCACACTGGGTCAAACAACCATTTTAGAAACCAAGTGAAGATTAAGACATAGATGTATTTCCTAAATTCAGAACATACATCGTGTAGAAAACATGCAATATTGGCAGGATTATTCAATGACGTGGAACATAAACATTTGTAATGTCGTCGTTTCCTTTTGTATTTGGAAGCACAAGTTGCTGTAATATTTTATGTGACAGAGGAGCTGTTTTGTTGGGCTCAGCGCACAGATCATTAATTCGTTCATGTTGTGCTTATTGGCTTTCCAATTAAAACGCCCATCTGAGAGTGAGCCTGTTGATTACCCGCGCGCTGTCACACTGCTCACGTCATGCCACAAAGGAGAGGAGCTCGAGCTTCTGTCATGTCAATGCGGAAGGGCTCCTCCCGCCCTACAGCTGAAGTTTCCGGTCCCGGCGGAGGAGCGGGCATTTGTAAGGCGCCGTTAATGGCGTTGCGTCCCTGGATATTACTCTCTACCTGGGGCCTCTTCTCCCGTGTGAAATTAAAAAGGTGCCCGAGTGTGAAATGTAGCTCTCAGACAACACATTAAATGCATCCCTGCTTTACTGGGGTAGACAGAAAATGGGAAGAGAGTGCTAAAGATTGCATTGTGTGCTGGAGGAGACTTGTGCGTTCCCAGTATGGTGTGTGTTGGTGTGTTCCCAGTATGGTGTGTGCTGATGTGTTCCCAGTATTGTGTGTGTTGGTGTGTGCCCAGTATTGTGTGTGTTGGTGTGTGCCCAGTATTGTGTGTGTTGGTGTGTGCCCAGTATTGTGTGTGTTGGTGTGTGTGTTGGTGTGTGCTTGTTTGTGTGTGTGGTGGTGTGTTCCCAGTATGGTGTGCGTTGGTTCGTAGGCCTACCCAGTATGGTGTGTGCTGGTGTGTCACGAACTCGCCTCAAGTCAGCCGCAGCTCAATCCGAATAGTTCTGGAGCACTGATGTGACATTATGGACTCTAATTCCCATCATGCATTTGGATATACAGCAATATTGCTCTGGTGAAACATTCTACTCAGCAATGGCTTCTCATAAACCTACAGCACAATATGTTCACCTCTATTCCCTTATGTTTAGTTTACAGCTCATAGCATAGGAGCGGTTAGAGACACCATGGCTTACTGCCCAAAGTGTCATTGCACAAGCAGGCGGCCATTAAATCTTGTTTGCTCGATCACTCGTACCCGTACTGAATGCACAATGCGTGTCACGCGCAGCTCTCCACTACAGCGGGAGCACATACCTTCACACACACACACACACACACACACACACACACACACACACACACACACACACACATCCACCGTCCTGATGCTGAGCGAGCAGGCGGGAGAGAGGCTGCCTGGGCTCATTAGGGAAACACTCGTCACGTCTGGACTGTCGGCACAGGCTGCGCTTCCTTTCCTCGGAGAAAACTTTAAGAGGGAAAAGAATCGATTAGGCCACTCATGGCAAACAGGAGATGAGCAGCGGTTCCAGAGAAGCGTCTGAACAATTGCACCTCCCTCTTCAACTGTTGCTTTTCATCAGAGCAGGAGAGGAGAGGAGGGAGGCTGTGCAAGCCAAGCAGACCATCCGGCTACGCTAACGCTTTATATCTCCTCACGAGCCAAGTAGACCATCCCGCTACGCTAACGCTTTATCTCACAAGCCAAGTAGACCATCCGGCTACGCTAACACTTTATCTCACAAGCCAAGCAGACCATCCGGCTACGCTAACACTTTATCTCCACACAAGCCAAGTAGACCATCCGGCTACGCTAACACTTTAGCTCCTCACAAGCTAAGTAGACCAACCGGCTACGCTAACGCTTTATCTCCTCATGAGCTAAGTAGACGCTACGCTAACGCTGTATCTCCACACGAGCCAAGTAGACCATCCGGCTACGCTAACGCTGTATCTCCTCACAAGCTAACTATGCTAATGCTGTATCTCCTCATGAGCCAAGTAGACCATCCGGCTACGCTAACGCTGTATCTCCTCACAAGCTAACTATGCTAATGCTGTATCTCCTCATGAGCCAAGTAGACCATCCGGCTACGCTAACGCTTTATCTCATAAGCCAAGTAGACCATCCGGCTACGCTAACACTTTATCTCATAAGCCAAGTAGACCATCCGGCTACGCTAACGCTTTATCTCATAAGCCAAGTAGACCATCCGGCTACACTAACGCTTTATCTCATAAGCCAAGTAGACCATCCGGCTATAGACCATTCGGCTACGCTAACGCTTTATCTCATAAGCCAAGTAGACCATCCGGCTATAGACCATCCGGCTACGCTAACGCTTTATCTCATAAGCCAAGTAGACCATCCGGCTACGCTAACGCTTTATCTCATAAGCCAAGTAGACCATCCGGCTATAGACCATTCGGCTACGCTAACGCTTTATCTCATAAGCCAAGTAGACCATCCGGCTATAGACCATCCGGCTACGCTAACGCTTTATCTCATAAGCCAAGTAGACCATCCGGCTACGCTAACGCTTTATCTCATAAGCCAAGTAGACCATCCGGCTATAGACCATTCGGCTACGCTAACGCTTTATCTCATAAGCCAAGTAGACCATCCGGCTATAGACCATTCGGCTACGCTAACGCTTTATCTCATAAGCCAAGTAGACCATCCGGCTATAGACCATCCGGCTACGCTAACGCTTTATCTCACAAACAGAAACACGTTTAAGAGCAATGAGCAAGGACGTGACTTGAATAAGCTTGAAAAAGCCGATTCCAAGTAAATCTTTTTTTAATGATGTAATGGCACCTAACGATACATTTACGTTATTTATCAGAGCAGCTGACTCCTGGTTGTCTAAACTGTGTGTGAAATCTACTCTATGAGCAATGTCCATTCATCGGATCATCTCAGGTCAGCCTCTGTTCTTTAAACAGGTCAGCCTCTTTAAACAGGTCAGCCTCTGTTCTTGACCCCTGTAAACGGGTCAACCTCTGTTCTTTAAACAGGCCAGCCTCTGTTCTTGACTTCTGTTAACAGGTCAGCCTCTGTTCTTAAAACAGGTCAGCCTCTGTTCTTGACCCCTGGAAACGGGTCAGCCTCTGTTCCAAAGCTCCATTAGAGGTTTTCTTCATCTCCAAACACCTGCGTGTGGATGTGAGGTGGCTGTAAGGAGCGTGCGGGGCATCATGGCTTGACTAATGCATTCCTCCAACACCAATTAATGGAGGAGTTTATCTGTGTGGGATTAGCGGCCGTGTCCGGTGGTAATGCGCTCGTGCGCTCAGGCTGATAACACAGAGAGTCCTCTCAGTACTCCGCGTCGCCATGTAAACGGGGCGATACTGGAGCTCCCTCTCCTCCGCTGCCGTCGCCATGTAAACGGGGCGATACTGGAGCCCCCTCTCCTCCGCCGCCGTCGCCATGTAAACGGGGCGATACTGGAGCCCCCTCTCCTCCGCCGCCGTCGCCATGTAAACGGGGCGATACTGGAGCCCCCTCTCCTCAGCAGCCGTCGCCATGTAAACGGGGCGATACTGGAGCTCCCTCTCCTCCGCAGCCGTCGCCATGTAAACGGGGCGATACTGGAGCTCTCTCTCCTCAGCAGCCGTCGCCATGTAAACGGGGCGATACTGGAGCTCTCTCTCCTCAACACCTCCACCCTCCCTCATGCAGGAGTAAACACACTTATGGCCACTGTGTGTGTGTGTGTGTGTGTGTGTGTGTGTGAATGTGTGTGTGTGAATGTGTGTGTGTGTGTGTGTGTGTGTGTGTGTGTGTGTGTGTGTGTGTGTGTGCTAATTGGATTTGTTCACCCTGTTCTTCAGTGCTTCATGTTCTACTGTTTGTATTCATGACTAATCCATGGGAGGACGCAAGCACAGGACACTTGGGCTGCAGATAGCGCACGTGTGTGTGTGTATGTGTGTGTGTGTGTGTGTGTGTGTGTGTGTGTGTGTGCGTGCGGTCACCTCAACTTATTGGCCTGTGCGTCTGAGCCGACAGCTGGATTTCAGACGAAATTGGTTTCTCTGTGAAAAGCAGGGAACGCCATGCAGTTAGGAGCAGCTGCGAACTGGGAACCCCAAGGGAACGCCATGCAGTTAGAAGCAGCCGCAAACTGGGAACGCCATGGGAACACCATGCAGTTAGGAGCAGCTGCGGACTGGGAAGGCCTTGGGAACGCCACACAGGCAGGAGCAGCGTGGACTGGGAATGCCATGGGAACATTATGCAGTTAGGAGACACGTGGACTGGGAATGCCATGGGAACATTATGCAGTTAGGAGCAGTGTGGACTGGGAACGTTACGGGAACATTATGGGAACATTCTGAAGTTAGGAGCAGCGTGGACTGGGAACGTTATGGGAACATTATGCAGTTAGGAGCAGCGTGGACTGGGAACGCCATGGGAACGCCATGGGAAAATTATGCAGTTAGGAGCAGCGTGGACTGGGAATGTTATGGGAAAGTTCTGCAGTTAGGAGCAGTGTGGACTGGGAACGTTATGGGAACATAATGCAGTTAGGAGCAGCGTGGACTGGGAATGTTATGGTAACATTCTGCAGTTAGGAGCAGCGTGGACTGGGAACGCCATGGGAACGTTATGCAGTTAGGAGCAGCGTGGACTGGGAACGCCATGGGAACGTTATGCAGTTAGGAGCAGCGTGGACTGGGAACGTTATGCAGTTAGGAGCAGCGTGGACTGGGAACGTTATGCAGTTAGGAGCAGCGTGGACTGGGAACGTTATGGGAACATTATGCAGTCAGGAGCAGAGTGGACTGGGAACATTATGCAGTTAGTAGCAGCGTGGACTGGGAACGTTATGGGAACATTATGCAGTCAGGAGCAGCGTGGACTGCGCTCCCTCTGGAACAGGAGTCGGGGGAAGTGTGGCGCCATGTTCTGCTTTTAAATGTCACAGCAGAGTCTTGAATGCTCTTAACATTCCTTAACATTCCTACCAGCACTTGCAGGCACGCGCGCACACACACACACACACACGCACACGCACACGCACACGCACACGCACACACGTGTGAAATCGACCGCAGGGGAGTCAGAGAAGCCACTCTTTTACCCTGCAGGTAAGTGGACCTTTGAGAATAGAAATCCCCTGTGATTCTTTCTCTTTCCAACTCTCTCTCTCACACACACACACACACACGCTACGGCACAAGTCCACTAGGCGTTAAATGCCACACTGTCAGAATAATGATGTCCAGACACACACACACACACACACACACACACACACACACACTACGCCACAAGTCCACAAGCTTCTGTGGGAGCCTGTGGTGTGCGCTTAATTTGGCCTCATCGTCACGGACATCAGCCACCTAGAGGAGGAGGAGGAGGAGGTGGAGGGGAGCAGGAGCAGGAGGAAGAGGAGGAGGAGAGGGAAGAGGGGGATGAGGAGGAGGAGCAGGAGGAAAAGGAGGAGGAGAGGGAAGAGGGGGAGGGGGAGGAGGAGAGTGATGAGACCAGAGATAAGAGATAAGTGAAGTCTTTATTAAAACATTCATTTAACTCCCCCTGCAATCCCGAGAGGAGCTATCACTGCCAATCTTCTGAAGTGAGCCGTGAGAGACGAAGAGCTCGACCCTCCTCATCATCAGATCCAGTCCATCGCCACTCCTCTCCCCGACTCTCCCCGGGAGCACGCTGGTACCGACCCAACTGCCGTCCTGAGATAAGGTGACCAGATGTCCGAGACCAAAACCGGGGACATGATCCCAAAAATATGGAAAAAACGGCCATTTTCAGTTTGACTATCAACCTGATTGAAATACATACAAGTTTTATTATTATTAAGTTTTATATTAAAAAAATGGGACACCCCACTCTTCCCCAAAACACACACACCGTAACATTCTAACACAACACACTCTACTCTTCCCCAAAACACACACACCGTAACATTCTACTGTAACACAACACACCCCACTCTTCCCCAAAACACACACACCGTAACATTCTAACACAACACACTCTACTCTTCCCCAAAACACACACACCGTAACATTCTAACACAACACACCTTACTCTTCCCCAAAACACACACACCGTAACATTCTAACACAACACACCCTACTCTTCCCCAAAACACACACATTGTAACATCCTAACACAACACACCCTACTATACATACAGACGGCATCTCGTCATAATCGTGGTTACCGCCCCCAGTTACCGTGTTAACCATGGCTGAAACATCCCCCGTGGGGGAAAACATTTGTGTTCTGCTAGCGAGTTAGCCCCATTGACTTTCATGTGTGATGTTAGCATGTTTTCCCCCACAGAGGGGGCGGCAACCTTCTAACCGTCTGTATCTATTCCCCAAAACACACTTCGTAACACTAACACAACACATGCTGCTCTGCCCCAAAACACACACACTCCAACACAACACACCTTACTCTTCCCCAAAGCACACACACCATAACATTGTAACACAACACACCCTACTCTTCCCCAAAACACACTCCGTAACACTAACACAACACACACTACTCTGCCCCAAAACACACACACTGTAACATTGTAACACAACACACCCTCTACTCTTCCCCAAAACGCACAGAACACTCCAACCTGCCCTCTAATTCATGTGCAGTTATGTGTATCTGCCACACTGTCTGCGTGTGTGTGTGTGTGTGTGTGTGTGTGTGTGTGTGTGTCTGTCTGTCTGTGTGTTGATGGGATCACCGTAGGTGTTTGAGGGATGGGAAACAGCAGTGCAGTTCATGAATATTCCATGATGCGCAAGTTGGACTCCTTCACCTCACAGCACAGCAACACACACACACACACACACACACACACACACACACATTAACAGAGAGAGATCTATGGCATAGAATCGCCATGTTTATGTTGATGAGAACTTAATTGACCTTTTTGTCAAGTTTTCATAAAAAACATTTCAAAATGATGTCTTCAGAAATGAGACTTCACAGTGCAACATGTACCACGTAGTTTAGAATTCTCCCCTTAATCTCCAAATAGCAGAAAAGAACAGATAATGCCACACAAAGCCAGCAGCTCTGCTGTAACCAAGCCACACAAGAGACTATAACAGCGCTCATTTCAAACCGTGTCAGACATAGTGCGTTTTACACACACACACACACACACACACACACACACACCTGCATCTTCACACACACACACACACACGTTGTTCCGGTTGTCTCAGCCATTGCCCAGGACTAATAGATGCGTTATGTTTCTTTGGACTCTCTCTTGCACTCCACAAGTGCATTCATTCTTATTCAACTCACTGTGTGCAAGGTGAGTTTCCATTCAAACAGGGGACTCGAGTATTTTCAGTTCAAAGAGCCCTTTCTTCCGAGAGTTTGTATTTTCAGCTCAGCAAAGCGCTGCTCTGAACTCCTCTACAGGTTTCATTCTGACACCCAAAACTCTCTCCACAAACCAAAGGCATCTGCTCTCTCTCTCTTTCTCTCCGTTTCTAAAGCCCGGTGCTTTCTCTCTCCTTTTCTCCATTTCTAAAGCCCTCTGCTCTCTCTTTCTTTCTCTCCGTCTCTAAAGCCCTGTGTGCTCTCTCTCTCTCTCTCTCTCTCTCTCCTCAGACAGACGTTAGCGCCCGGTGGCGGCGGCGGTGGCCTGTAGCCAGTAAAGCCCCAGGGCTGCGGTGTGTGTGTGTGTGTGTGTGTGTGTGTGTGGAGCTCCCAAGGCTGCGGCGGCTTGTGTGTGTGTGTGTGTGTGTGTGTGTGTGTGTGTGTGTGTGTGTGTGTGTGTGTGTGTGTGTGTGTGTGTGTGTGTGTGTGTGTGTGGAGCTCCCAGGGCTGGAGTTCACCCCCCCCCCCCCCCCGTCTCCCCCCCCTCCCGGGATCTCCACGGATACAGAACCCTCTCTGAAACAGAACCCTCTCCTGACCTGTCAATTGTGCGGAACGGAGCGCCAAACTTCAAAGGCGCCGTCATGCGTCCCCTCTATGACTACGCTAACGCGACTACAAAGAGATCACAGGACTGAGATTACTGATTAAGACATAATACCGTTTATATCAAGTGTCCTGCGTTATTGTTCCTGATGTTTGATTCCAAATACAATATAGCTATTACATTAGCACAGTGGTGTACGGTGTGCTTGAGATCAATGCTAGATTTGCTTCATCATGTGTGTGTGTGTGTGTGTGTGTGAGTGTGTGTGTGTGGTGTACGGTGTGCTTGAGATCAATGCTAGATTTGCTTCATCATGTGCGTCTTCCTTATGAATGTTCCACTCAGAGCACCGACTAGAGTCTAGAACGAGACACAGATGTTCCTGCAGCGTTCACATGAAACTGACTAGAGTCTAGAACGAGACGCAGATGTTCCTGTTGCGTTCACATGAAACTGAGTCTAGAACGAGACGCAGATGTTCCGGTAGCGTTCACATGAAACTGACTAGAGTCTAGAACGAGACACAGATGTTCCGGTAGCGTTCACATGAAACTGACTAGAGTCTAGAACGAGACACAGATGTTCCTGTAGCGTTCACATGAAACCGCAGCATAATCTGCAGCAGGTGTTTGTGTCTCCAGACACACACACTCACAGCCCCTCAGGGCCAGTAATGCTGCCCAATTAGCGGGACGGCCCAGCTAGGTCCACTCAGACAGAACAGCCCAGCTACGTCCACTCAGACAGAACAGCCCAGCTACGTCCACTCAGACAGCAGCTACGTCCACTCAGACAGCAGCTACGTCCACTCAGACAGAACAGCCCAGCTACGTCCACTCAGACAGCAGCTACGTCCACTCAGAACAGCCCAGCTACGTCCACTCAGACAGCAGCTACGTCCACTCAGACAGAACAGCCCAGCTACGTCCACTCAGAACAGCCCAGCTACGTCCACTCAGACAGCAGCTACGTCCACTCAGACAGAACAGCCCAGCTACGTCCACTCAGACAGCAGCTACGTCCACTCAGACAGAACAGCCCAGCTACGTCCACTCAGACAGCAGCTACGTCCACTCAGACAGAACAGCCCAGCTACGTCCACTCAGACAGAACTACGTCCACTCAGACAGAACAGCCCAGCTACGTCCACTCAGACAGAACTACGTCCACTCAGACAGAACAGCCCAGCTACGTCCACTCAGACAGCAGCTACGTCCACTCAGACAGAACAGCCCAGCTACGTCCACTCAGACAGCAGCTACGTCCACTCAGACAGAACAGCCCAGCTACGTCCACTCAGACAGAACAGCCCAGCTACGTCCACTCAGACAGCAGCTACGTCCACTCAGACAGAACAGCCCAGCTACGTCCACTCAGACAGAACAGCCCAGCTACGTCCGCTCAGACAGAACTACGTCCACTCAGACAGAACAGCCCAGCTACGTCCACTCAGACAGAACAGCCCAGCTACGTCCACTCAGACAGCAGCTACGTCCACTCAGACAGAACTACGTCCACTCAGACAGAACAGCCCAGGTAACAGAACAGCCCAGCTACGTCCGCTCAGGCAGAACAGCCCAGCTACGTCCACTCAGACAGCAGCTACGTCCACTCAGACAAAACAGCGCAGCTACGTCCACTCAGACAGAACAGCCCAGCTACGTCCACTCACGTCCACTCTGTCTGAGTGAACAGCCCAGGTAACAGAACAGCCCAGCTACGTCCGCTCAGACAGAACAGCCCAGCTACGTCCACTCAGACAGAACAGCCCAGCTACGTCCACTCAGACAGCAGCTACGTCCACTCAGACAGCAGCTACGTCCACTCAGACAGAACAGCCCAGCTACGTCCACTCAGACAGCAGCTACGTCCACTCAGAACAGCCCAGCTACGTCCACTCAGACAGCAGCTACGTCCACTCAGACAGAACAGCCCAGCTACGTCCACTCAGAACAGCCCAGCTACGTCCACTCAGACAGCAGCTACGTCCACTCAGACAGAACAGCCCAGCTACGTCCACTCAGACAGAACAGCCCAGCTACGTCCACTCAGACAGCAGCTACGTCCACTCAGACAGAACAGCCCAGCTACGTCCACTCAGACAGAACAGCCCAGCTACGTCCACTCAGACAGAACGGCCCAGACGGAACAGCCCAGCTACGTCCACTCAGACAGAACAGCCCAGCTACGTCCAGCTACGTCCACTCAGACAGAACAGCCCAGCTACGTCCACTCAGACAGAACTACGTCCACTCAGACAGAACAGCCCAGGTAACAGAACAGCCCAGCTACGTCCACTCAGACAGAACTACGTCCACTCAGACAGAACAGCCCAGCTACGTCCACTCAGACAGCAGCTACGTCCACTCAGACAAAACAGCGCAGCTACGTCCACTCAGACAGAACAGCCCAGCTACGTCCACTCACGTCCACTCTGTCTGAGTGAACAGCCCAGGTAACAGAACAGCCCA
>NC_085008.1:1108480-1110980 GCF_963854185.1 Sardina pilchardus
GAGGAGCGGAATTAAGAGAGGTTAAAAGAAAAGGCCGACGCCCCCGGGGGCGGTACAGTGTCAGCATGCTCCGCCCAGTCCTACACCACCGCTCCGCCATCACCACTCCTGCTGGAGTTTAACAAGAAGCTTGTTAACAGAGAAAACTCCCGTCTACTCCGGTGTGAGTTGTGCAGATATTCCAAACATTAGGAATACGAGAGGTTAATGACGCCCTCCAGCCCAGATCAAGCTGTACTGTACACCTCACTGCAGCAGCCTGCAGCAGGACCACAGTGTGTGGAGAGAGAGCGGCCAATAGATCAGCATTCCCAGAGTGAGGAAGAGGAGAGAGCTCAGGGCCAATAGATCAGCATTCCCAGAGTGAGGAAGAGGAGAGAGCTCAGGGCCAATAGATCAGCATTCCCAGAGTGAGGAAGAGGAGAGAGCTCAGGGCCAATAGATCAGCATTCCCAGAGTGAGGAAGAGGAGAGAGCTCAGGGCCAATAGATCAGCATTCCCAGAGTGAGGAAGAGGAGAGAGCTCAGGGCCAATAGATCAGCATTCCCAGAGTGAGGAAGAGGAGAGAGCTCAGGGCCAATAGATCAGCATTCCCAGAGTGAGGAAGAGGAGAGAGCTCAGGGCCAATAGATCAGCATTCCCAGAGTGAGGAAGAGGAGAGAGCTCAGGGCCAATAGATCAGCATTCCCAGAGTGAGGAAGAGGAGAGAGCTCAGGGCCAATAGATCAGCATTCCCAGAGTGAGGAAGAGGAGCGCTCAGGGCCAATAGATCAGCATTCCCAGAGTGAGGAAGAGGAGAGAGCTCAGGGCCAATAGATCAGCATTCCCAGAGTGAGGAAGAGGAGAGAGCGCGGCTAATAGATCAGCATTCCCAGAGTGAGGAAGAGGAGAGAGCTCAGGGCCAATAGATCAGCATTCCCAGAGTGAGGAAGAGGAGCGCTCAGGGCCAATAGATCAGCATTCCCAGAGTGAGGAAGAGGAGAGCGCGCGGCCAATAGATCAGCATTCCCAGAGTGAGGAAGAGGAGAGTACGCGGCCAATAGATCAGCATTCCCAGAGTGAGGAAGAGGAGAGAGCGCGGCCAATAGATCAGCATTCCCAGAGTGAGGAAGAGGAGAGAGCGCGGCCAATAGATCAGCATTCCCAGAGTGAGGAAGAGGAGAGAGCATGGTCAATAGATCAGCATTCCCAGAGTGAGGAGGATTCTATTTTTTCCATAAAAACAGAAAAGCCCTCTAGTGTGTACTAGAGGCCCAGAGTAGAGGTGGAGGGCTGTGATAAGCTGCTGGAGATCAGCATTACCAGAGTGGAGTCTCCTTTAAGATGCTCCAGTGCTGGAGGCCTATGTGTGTACTGTACTCCTTTAAGATGCTCCAGTGCTGGAGTCCTATGTGTGTACTGTACTCCTTTAAGATGCTCCAGTGCTGGAGGCCTATGTGTGTACTGTACTCCTTTAAGATGCTCCAGTGCTGGAGTCCTATGTGTGTACTGTACTCCTTTAAGATGCTCCAGTGCTGGAGGCCTATGTGTGTACTGTACTGTACTGGAGGGCTGTGCTGGAGTCCTATGTGTGTGTGTACTGTACTGGAGGGCTGTGCTGGAGGCCTATGTGTGTACTGTACTGGAGGGCTGTGCTGGAGGCCTATGTGTGTACTGTACTGGAGGGCTGTGCTGGAGGCCTATGTGTGTACTGTACTGTACTGGAGGGCTGTGCTGGAGGCCTATGTGTGTACTGTACTGGAGGGCTGTGCTGGAGGCCTATGTGTGTGCTGTACTCCTTTAACCCTTAGATGCATAGGCTACCAATACCTACACTCTTCCATGAGTGGGGTCAAAAATGACCCCAATTAGAATGCATGCGTTTTTTGCTGTAAACTCAAATAATGTCTTTCATTTTGGTTAAAGATGATGATTTTTATTATACATTTGTCAAAAAAAATATTATTTCATGTTGGACATATGATGTATCACTTTTTATTAACATTTTATTACAAAACAGCTTTTAGAAAGGCAAAAAAGGTAAACATCCTATAAATTATCTCAACATAGGTGAATAGGGTAATTTTTTTAACTTAGAGATATCTTCATGAAACTTTACCAGTTGAATACTCACATAAATAGGAGAAAAAAACGTATTGCAAGTTTTCTGTATTTATGTTTAAATATGCTAATGAGGTCATGTCTAATTAAATATGCGCTAATTTGCATATATGTTTTGATGCGAAGAATCTGACCATTGGAAAAAGCCAGGTTGAAAATTATTTTTTTGTAGTGTTAACATATCAAATAAAAAAACATTTACAGAGGTGATTATGAATATCTTCTTTTGTTATCCAGTAAATCAGAAAATACTGCCAATTGGCTTAAAAAATGGATTTTCGCCCTATTTTTAGGCATAAAAAGTCATATAAATCAGGCCAAGAACGCTATATCAACAAATCCCTCTGTAAATATCGCTTGGTGAATTCTGCTTCACAATGATAGGAAGAGTGGACATCGA
>NC_085008.1:1113480-1125980 GCF_963854185.1 Sardina pilchardus
AAACAGAACTGTGAAGTGATCTCACTATAGCACCTGGAATACAGCAGTGTGGAGTGATCTCACTAAAATACAGCACTGTGAAGTGATCTCACACGACAATAGGCTCCTTCTCTGTTGTCACACCCTTCACACTGCTCTACTGTAGATGTGTTGTGTTTAGTGTGGCCAACAAAAAGAGGCAGATTACACGGCAATATCCAGATGCTCTATCCACATCTGCACCTGAGAGCTCACAAGGTGTGTTCTTCTGAGACGGCGTGTATGGGAGATGTGGGGGTGGCCCTGTACTGTGCTGCCTTGGGTCTCTCCCAGACCAAACCAATCAATCAGGCGCAAAGGAGCCTGGCGCTGGGCTTTGGCCAGAGTGGGAGTGCAGCTGCAGCGGCTAGTTAGGCCTGCCCTCAGTCCTGCACATCCGCGCGCTAATCAATAGAGCTCCTGGACCAGGCAGCCCTGGGGGACTCCTCTTAGGACTTACTGGATTAGCAGGAGAGCTATATGCATATCTACTCTCTCTGGAACAGATGGGATTACTTCTCTGCTGTGTCTATATGAACACACACACACACACACACACACACACACACACACACACACACACACACACACACACACACACACCTTTCTTGCTGTGTCTATATGTCAGCAAGTCATTAGCTTCTTGCCACAGAATCACATAAACAAAAACAGCCTAAAAGATTAAACCTGGACACCTTAACGTGGCAGTGAGAGCTGAGGTTTCACTTTTCAGAACTCTAGGTGACATAAGCTACATGGAAAATGATTTACATGAACATAAAAATCACCTTTAGCTGACACAAGCCATATGGAAAATAATTTATGCGACTTACAAACAACTTTTGCTGTTTAACAAATCAACCAGTCTTAATCCAGTGAGTTTAATCACATTCATATGAAGTCCTTCTTTCCTCATCAACGTTAAGCCATAGTGATGGTGAATTCTCTCTCTCTCTCTCTCTCTCTCTATATATATATATATATATATATATACCATATCTATATATATATATATACCATATGGCTTCACAAATGACCCCTGTGATGCCGCAGCTGTACGGAACAGCCTGTCTTGGTCGTAGGCAGCGTGTGATTTTAGTTATCGTTTCTTGGTTGTCGGCTCCAGGGCTAGCTCTGCTGCGCTAACTCTGGTGCGCTAACTCTGCTGCGCTAACTCTGCTGCACTATACTGTGGTCAAAGCATCCTATGGAGTCAGTGTACGGCTGGCCAGATGAGCAGCGTAGCGTCCTATGGAGTCAATGTACAGATCAGCAGTAAGCATCCTATGGAGTCAATGTACAGATCAGCAGTAAGCATCCTATGGAGTCAATGTACAGATCAGCAGTAAGCATCCTATGGAGTCAGTGTACAGATCAGCAGTAAGCATATGGAGTCAATGTACAGATCAGCAGTAAGCATCCTATGGAGTCAGTGTGCGGCTAGCGCTAGCCAGATGAGCAGTAAGCTGCTTAGCTGCGATTCACGAGCGCTGCAATCCCCACTGTGTTTGAATGGCACTTTTGGACAAGCAGGCGTGGTAGCATGACAGTCAAATACACTCACTTTCTCTCTCTCTCTCTCTCTCTCACACACACACACACACACACACAGTCATATCACGCGTATGAGAGAAAGAAGTTGCGAGATGCGATCGCTGGATTTCTTGAGACGCTCATCGCCGTGGTGATTACGATAATCGTTAATCGTGAGCACACAGCTGGTAGGTCAGTGTAATCAGTGTCAGTGTCACATTCCTGTACACACACACACACACACTCCTGCACACACACACACTTCCTCCACTCCTCCACAAAGTGAACCCTACTTATCCTGCAGCTCAAGCTCTTCAGAGTTAGTGCCCCCCCCACCCGCCTCTCCACACACACACCCTGCACCGCAGACACACACACACACACACACACACACATCCTCTCCGCACCGCAGACATACACACAAACACACACATTCTCTCCGCACCAAAGACACACACACACACACACACATCCTCTCCGCACCGCAGACATACACATAAACACACACACACCCTGCACCGCAGACATACACATAAACACACACATCCTCTCCGCACCGCAGACATACACATAAACACACACATCCTCTCCGCACCGCAGACATACACATAAACACACACATCCTCTCCGCACCGCAGACACACACACACTCTCTCCGCGCCACAGACACACACACACACACACACACACACATCCTCTCCGCACCGCAGACACACACACACTCTCTCCGCACCGCAGACACACCAACCCGCCTTGCACACTTCAGCACTCTCTTTCCATTCCCAGGATCCCTCAGGGGACGAGCGTGAAAAGGGCAGAGGGCTGATGCGTGTGTGTGTGTGTGTGTGTGTGTGTGTGTGTGTGTGGTGGTGGTGGCAGCTTTGGGTGGGAGAGTGGCTCTTCTTAGCACTTTGGAGGAATGAGATTGTGTAAATCCAATGAGCACAAAGCCCATCTTCCATACCAATGAACACACCCCGCCATCTACCACCACAATCTCACCACCAAGCACCCCACCACCTCAAATGACTCCAGGGCCACCGGCCTCTCCACACACACACACACACACACACACACACACACACACCCCTCTGGGACTGAAAGCCTTCCTGTGGCTGCTCCCTGAAGGTCAGCGAGAGCATCAGAGGGTAGCTGGAGTTGGAGAAGGTAAAGGCAGGAGCAGAGCAGAGCAGAGCAGAGCGCAAATGACATTTTCTTCCTCATCCGTCTCTCCCTCTCTCTCTCTCTCTCCCCCTCTCTCTCCCTCTCGGCTTAATTCCATTATTCTGGAGCCGTCACCTTCCCCTGTGCCACGCCAGCACCCTCCGATTCCTGCGCACACACACACACACACACACACACACACACACACACACACACACACACACACACACACACACACACTCTCTGCTGCCTCTGATTCCTGCCACCGCTGCAGTCTTCGCTCTTATTTCCCATTTCCATGACAATGAGGATGTTGAACGTTCCCTTGTTCCGCTCAGGTGACTGGAATGACCACCTTCGGTTCCCCATGTTTGTGTGTGGGAACATGGGAGAACCGAGCATCCAGCATGTGTTCTGCTGATGGAATCAGAACTCAGCAGCTGTTCCGCTGATGGAATCAGAACTCAGTCAGTGGACGTGTGGCAGTTTGGAGTTTTTTATTTTCATTCTGAGATGCAATCAGACCCACGGACATGAGACACCACCATGTAATCAAAGTGCTAATGAGTACACAAGAGTTTTCCTGTTTGTGTGTGTGTGTGTGTGTGTGTGTGCACGCGTGTGTGTGTGTGTGTGGAGACAAAAAGCAATGCACAGAATGTGCTGAAAGTGTAATTCCCCGTAAGACGGTCGTCCTTGTGCTGATTTTCAGAACTCTTCTCTCCCAAGATTCAGACACACAGTTGAAGTGTGCAATTTGGGAGGAATTGGGTCAACACTACTGTGCGTGTGTGTGTGTGTTTATGTGATGAGGAGAGTGTGTGTGTGTGTGAGTGTGTGTGTGTGTTTGTGCATGTGTGTGTTCTAGCCTTCTCTGTCGAGTGAGTGGAACCACTCAGAATAAAACAAGCCACTTCAAAGGCTCTGTGAGGACTGGAGAAGAGTGTGGTGTCATCTGTGCTACTCACACACACACACACACACACTCACACACATACACACACACACACACACACACACACACACACACTCACTCACGCACGCACACACACAGGCTTGCACACACGCACGCGCACAAACACACACACACACTCACTCTCTCACACACACAAACACAGTCTCTCTCACTCTCACACACACTCACTCTCTCACACACACACATCGTACTCTTAAGACAGGGCCACTGGAGCTCTGATCTGCTGCAAATGAGTGGAATCAGATACACACGGCCTGAGCCCCAGCTCCAGCACAAAGCTGCAACCCTCAAAAGAGAGAGAGAGAGAGAGAGAATTCTCAACAATGACTGGACACACACACACACAGGCTAATTAAAAGGGTACGCTCAGGCCCTGCCCAGCTCTCTAAAACACAAGCGGCATCACTTTAGATCTGAAAGGCTAACGACCCTGCAGCGAAGTGGAGCACAGCTCTACGCCATATGATACAAATGCAGCGCTACGCTATACAGCGCTACCCTACATGATAAAAACACAGCGCTACGCTACATGATAAAAACACAGTGCTACGCTACGTGATACAAACACAGTGCTACGCTACATGATACAAATGCAGCGCTACGCTATACAGCGCTACCCTACATGATAAAAACACTGTGCTACGCTACATGATACAAACACAGTGCTACGCTACATGATACAAACACAGTGCTACGCTACGTGATACAAATACAGCGCTACACTACATGATACAAATGCAGCGCTACGCTATACAGCGCTACCCTACATGATAAAAACACAGCGCTACGCTACATGATACAAACACAGTGCTACGCTACATGATACAAATACAGCGCTACGCTACATGATAAAAACACAGTGCTACGCTACATGATACAAACACAGTGCTACGCTACATGATACAAATACAGCGCTACGCTACATGATAAAAACACAGTGCTACGCTACAGCGTTATTGTAACCTGCGTTGTGTGGAACCACAGCGGTCCAGCTCTGCACACACCAGGGGTGCCTCTCATGCAGCGTTTATACGTCCTCCCTCGCTCCTCGATGCCTCGATCCTCACTGATCTACATAAAGAATGATGGGGGGGAAGCAATGGGATAGTCTATCCAGTGTTGGTTATAGATCAGTGGGAACGCCCCTCGAGGATCGAGCATCGAGGATCGAGGAGGCATGTTGAAAGGCACCCCCGGACTCGAACCCGCGAAACAGCAGCACCTCAGATCGGGAGTCAATCCAGCTAACAATCCAGCTAAAAGCCCAAGCTACTAGCTTTCCTGCCAGCAGCGCTCTTGAGACGTCGGGGAGTGAGGTTTACTAACGTTCGACAAGCACAGCGAACTAGCTGGCATCCGTTACACTATGCTATACAGCGCTACGCTACATGGTACAAATACAGCGCTATGCTTTACAGTACAGCGCAACGCTACTGTACATGATACAGGGCTACGCTACACAGTGCTACGCTACATGATACAGGGCTACGCTACACAGTGCTACGCTACATGATACAGTGCTACGCTACACAGTGCTACGCTACATGATACAGGGCTACGCTACACAGTGCTACGCTACATGATACAGTGCTACGCTATACAGCGCTATGCTACATGATACAAATGCAGCGTTATCGGTCATTATGTCTTTCTGGATTTGTTGACAGTGTTTTGGAAAATTCAGTCATAATATGTAAGTGTTTGCGATCATTTCAAGCCTAATAGTGTAATTGTTAGTGTTTGGATTTGTAAAGAAAATCAGACCATGCTGCTGCCAGTCACTGTCTGGTTGCTAGCAAGGGGGTCATCTCTACTGTATGTTCCCCGTTAGCAATACATACATATTTATTTGAGAAAATCGGGGAACAAAGGACCCTTTTGTAAAAAGAGAGTATAAGTGCTGTATGTGTATTTGGGCGTGCGTAGAGAATGCAGTCCCCTCCAAAAGTGTTGGAACACATGCTAAAGTTGTCATTAAAAGAGATTGGCATGGTTTTATTTCAGTTAGCCTATTAGCTGGTTTGAATTGCATTGAGCTCAATGAGAATTAAACCAGCTAATAACAGAAATAAAACTATGCTAGTCTCTTGGTATGGTTTTATTGGTATTGGTAAAGGCATTAAGATACATTTCCAAAAGATGATTTTATATGGTCAACTAGCTGTTCCAATACTTTGGAGGGGACTGTAAGTGTCGTATGTCCAGTGTAACTCATCGTGGATTTGTATCCACAGCCGGCTGAAAGAAAAACAGCAAACCTCAACATTTCCATAAACGATGCATGTGATATGCAAATATGAAGCTGGGGCTTTAGTTTAGTTACAAACACAAACTTTAATGAGCAGTCTCACACTCTCTCACACACATTACACAGTAAATATGGGTGTATCTGTATGAGACCAAAACAAATGACTCTACCTGCAGTACAATGTAGTAAACCCACCCACACACACACTCTCTACCTGCAGAACAATGCACAGTAAACCCACACACACTTTCTTCATTTCCACAGATAATGAGATGGACAATGAGTTACATGGATAAGGGGGCGGAGTCTGTCCAGATCATAATGAGCTAAATGAATAAGGGGGCGTGGTCTACACAGAGCATAATGCGCTAAAGGGGGCGTGGTCTGTTCATGTCATAATAAGCTAAATTGGTAAAGGGGCGTGGTCTGTCCAGTCTCAAACTGCTTTGCTGGTGGCTGGACAGTCAAGTGTCTCTGGAGGGACCAGTATGTGTGTATGTGTGTGTGTGTGTGTGTGTGTGTGTGTGTGTGTGTGTGTGTGTGTGTGTGTGTGTGTGTTTAGGCTGTCCTCCGGGCCACATGCGGCCCACGTGAGGCCCACGTGCGGCACTCTAGCTGGGCTTGATGAGCAGCTGGCTGGAGAAGTCGTAGAGGTCCTTGTTGATCTTCTTCAGCGTCTTCACCTCCTCCTCCAGCTCTGACACTCGCACTTTAGTGTTCTCTCCATCCCCGAACACACTCTGGACACACACACACACACACACACACACACAAGGAATCAAAGGAATTATCCAGAAGCCAATCTCCGAGCAGTCAGAATAAAAACTGTTTGTATCTGGCTGATTAGGTTTTTTGAAAGTGTCACATTTTCCAAAGAGGCTGATGGCCCCCTGAGGTGTGGGGTGTCTGGATTAAACCAGGCTGATGGATCACACACACACACACACACACACACACACACACACACACAGTGGTGGATCAACACTCCACACAGTGCCCCCCTAATCTGGAGGGTGCTCACAGCAGGCCTGCTGATTCTTCTGGAACTGTGCTGGGTGTCAAAAGGACCAATTTTGTTCAAATGAGCAGCGAAGTCATTTGAGCAGTGATGACACAGGAATCCATCACAAAGTTAGTTCCTCCTTCGCCCCTTTCATCCATGTGCACATACAGTACACACACACACACACACACGTCCTACATCTCTCACATACACACACACACACACACACATCTCTCACATACACACACACACACACACACACACACACGTCCTATATCTCTCACATACACACACACACACACACACGCGTCCTACATCTCTCACACACACACACACACACACACACGCATGCACACACACACACACACGTCCTACATCTCTCACACACACACACACACACACACGCATGCACACACACACACACACAGGTACACACACACACGTCCTACACCTCTCACACACACACACACACACACACACACACCTCTTACATCTCTCTCACACACACACACACGTCCTACATCTCTCTCTCTCACACACACACACATACACAGCTCCCTGTGGTTTCTCTGTGAGGCCATACACACATCGCTTTTAACCACCATAATCTCACACACCCCTCATCTCTGTGGGCCAAAACATGGACATTCCTACTGTGAGGAATACTGACATTCCCACTGTGTGGAATACTGACATTCCTACTGTGAGGAATACTGACATTCCTACTGTGTGGAATACTGACATTCCTACTGTGAGGAATACTGACATTCCTACTGTGTGGAATACTGACATTCCTACTGTGAGGAATACTGACATTCCCACTGTGTGGAATTCCGCCGAGCAAGTAGAGCCCAGATGACAGCAGGCACAATTCTGCCCAGAGATCAGGAGGGAAACCTCTCTGCTCCGATATATTTATTTACACACACACACACACACACACACACAAACAAACCTCTCTGCTCCAATATACTGTATTTATTTACACACACACACACACAAACAAACCTCTCTGCTCCGATTTATTTATTTATCTACTCTCACACACACACACAGAACACACTCAGACTGGATTACAAACTCACAAACCTGCACACACACACACACACACACACACACACACACACCTCCTCTGGTCCATGACAGTGTTTTCCCCTTCTACCCCAAACATACTCTCCTCATTTCTCTCTCTCTCTCTCACACACACACACACACACACACACACACACACACATACCTCCTCTACTCATTTCACTCACTCACACACACACACACACACCCTCCTCATTTCACACACACATCTCTTCTCCTCATTTCTACATCTGTTTTCATCCCTCCCACCCCCTTCTCTCTCTCCCTCTATTCCCTCTTTATTCGCTCCTCCTCTCATCCCTCTCTCCCTCTCTCTCTCTCTTCATCTCTCTCTTCATGTGCTCCTGCTCTGTTGTTTGACTGAGTGCGACTAATCCACTTAGTTCCTCTCCAGCTCTAGCTGTTCTGCTCAGACACACACACACACACACACACACACACACACACACACACACACACAGAGCCCTGGTGCAGCAGCATCACAGCCTTCAATGCATGCAGGAGACCTCAAATCACTCTCGCACACACACACACACGTACACACACGTGCACACATACACACACACACACACACACACACACACACACACACACACACACACACACACACACACACACACACACACACACACACACACACACACACACACACACACACACACACACACACACACACACACACACACACACACACACACACACACACACACACACACACACACAGTGATTGTCTACTGACCATCAGCACTAATGCCCATGGTAGATCCCTACTGAAAAAAGCAGCTTGAGACCAGCTTATGCTGGTAGCTGGTTTTAGCTGGTCTTTGCTGGTCTGCTTCCAGCTATGGCCAGCTTATGTTGGTCATTCTAGCAAACCAGCATGACCATCTCACACTAACAATGTCAAGCTTGGCAGGCTGGTCACCAGCATGACCATCTTACACCAGCTGTATCCCACACGACAGGCTGGTCACACCAGCACGACCAGCTTCCTCAGATGCTCACGCCAGCATGTCTGTCCACCTGGTGGCCTAACCAGCTACACCAGCAAACCTCGGTGTGTACTCCGTAAACAGCTGGATGGCAGCTGCATAAAGGGCACGTTAGAGGCGTCCAACAGACTGTAGCACGGCGTCCAGTCCTGTGGACATGCTGCAGTAAGCACTAACGTTAGAGACATCCAGTACTGTGGACAGACTGCAGTAGCACTAACGTTAGAGACGTCCAGTAATGTGGACAGACTGCATTAGCACTAACGTTAGAGACGTCCAGTCCTGAGGACAGACTGCAGTAGCACTAACGTTAGAGACGTCCAGTAATGTGGACAGACTGCATTAGCACTAACGTTAGAGACGTCCAGTCCTGAGGACAGACTGCAGTAGCACTAACGTTAGAGACGTCCAGTAATGTGGACAGACTGCAGTAGCACTAACGTTAGAGGCGTCCAGTCCTGTGGACAGGCTGCAGTAGCACTAACGTTAGAGGCGTCCAGTCCTGTGGACATGCTGCAGTAGCACTAACGTTAGAGACGTCCAGTCCTGTGGACAGACTGCAGTAGCACTAACGTTAGAGACGTCCAGTCCTGTGGACAGACTGTAGCACTAACGTTAGAGACGTCCAGTCCTGTGGACATGCTGCAGTAGCACTAACGTTAGAGACGTCCAGTCCTGTGGACAGACTGCAGTAGCACTAACGTTAGAGACGTCCAGTCCTGTGGACAGACTGCAGTAGCACTAACGTTAGAGGCATCCAGTCCTGTGGACAGACTGCAGTAGCTCTACAATAGAGGCGTCCAGTCCTGTGGACATGCTGCAGTAGCACTAACGTTAGAGGCGTCCAGTCCTGTGGACATGCTGCAGTAGCACTAACGTTAAAGACGTCCAGTCCTGTGGACAGACTGCAGTAGCACTAACGTTAGAGACGTCCAGTCCTGTGGACAGACTGTAGCACTAACGTTAGAGACGTCCAGTCCTGTGGACATGCTGCAGTAGCACTAACGTTAGAGACGTCCAGTCCTGTGGACAGACTGTAGCACTAACGTTAGAGGCGTCCAGTCCTGTGGACATGCTGCAGTAGCACTAACGTTAGAGACGTCCAGTCCTGTGGACAGACTGCAGTAGCACTAACGTTAGAGGCGTCCAGTCCTGTGGACATGCTGCAGTAGCACTAACGTTAGAGGCGTCCAGTCCTGTGGACATGCTGCAGTAGCACTAACGTTAGAGGCATTCAGTCCTGCTAAGCACACGACGGTGGTATTCTCTGTCTCGCTAGTCGCTAAGCACACAACGGAGCATTTTTTAAACTCTCTCATGAACTCTATTCACATCCAGACTGCTGATGGACTGCAGGGAAATGCCTAATAGTAATAAGATTAATAAGGTGTGCACGTACAGTAGTGTGATGAACTGCGGGGGAATGCCTAATAATAATACGATTAATAAGGTGTGCAGGTACAGTAGTGTGATGAACTGCGGGGGAATGCCTAATAATAATACGATTAATAAGGTGTGCACGTACAGTAGTGTGATGAACTGCGGGGGAATGCCTAATAATAATACGATTAATAAGGTGTGCAGGTACAGTAGTGTGATGAACTGCGGGGGAATGCCTAATAATAATACGATTAATAAGGTGTGCAGGTACAGTAGTGTGATGAACTGCGGGGGAATGCCTAATAATAATACGATTAATAAGGTGTGCAGGTACAGTAGTGTGATGAACTGCGGGGGAATGCCTAATAATAATACGATTAATAAGGTGAATGGCTAATAATAATAAGATTAACTAGAAATGCAATTCCAAGGAATTACCAGTGCATGAAAATGCCAAAAATTAAATGTACAATATAATTTGTAGTTAACACAAATAATATAAAAAAAGAGAGATGGGGTAAAACTGAGCGAATGAGGATTGACCACTGATCTATAAATAGGTAATTGAGATTGTTAGGTGTTGCTAAGACATGGTTGCTAGGTTGACGTGGTTTAATAAATGTTGATAGGCAGATAGTTTAATAGACATAGTTTAAGGGCTGTGTAGAGGTAGACAGTTTAATGGATGTTGATAAGACAGATAGTTTAATGAATGTTGATAGACAAATAGTTTAATGGATGTATAGGAAGATTAATGGATGTTGATAGGAGGACAGTTTAATGAAGGAATACATAGTTGGAAGTAAATGGATGGAGAGAAATGGAAATGGAAAGTTGAATTGAATGGAAAGTGGTCTTTGTTAACATTACTAGGGTGATTGCGATGATTTCTATATTGTTGCAAGGGTAATTGAGATAGCTGTTAGGTTTATCATAGGGTATTCATAGTGGTTACTCTGCTATGTAGGTTGCTAAATTAGGTGGAGGTTCCTAGGTGGTAATTGAATCAGACATGAGTGTTGATAAACAGAAGGACAATTTCCAAACTGATCATATATAGATAACACACCAGCATGGAGCTCTTGAACAGTCCAAAGGCAAACTAGGCTTAGTTTATTTTATAACCTACTGTAACATCGATATTATGTTGTGATATGAAGTCATTAGGGGTGTGAATCTCTCATGTGAAAGACGATACGATTCGCATCTAGATACATTGTCACGATACGATTCAAAAAAAGATACATGTTAATAGCAAACGATTCGGTACGATTCAATTCGATGCGATTCGATGCAATTCGATGCGGTTCAATAATCGAAAGCATTCTGAAAGTTATTTTTCATTGTGCACATTCACTTTACAATTGTGCACATTTTACATGATCAAGTTAATGGTTATCAATAGGACAAACAACTTGATGTATGAACATGACAAAACATTTTATTGTGAAAAGGTGAGGTTTTTCATATAATATTTTAGTAATGGCACACACTGAGGACACCATAAAGAAATAAACAGAAGAAACACATATCTCTGTATATGTTGCATAAAAAAATTAAAGACCAAAGAGGTGTCGTTACAAAAGAAAATAAAGCAGTGCTTTGCCCTTGGCCTTTTCTCATGTAAAAGAATAAATGATTCTCTGCTTATCTCCCTCAACAATGGAATTCTCTTCTCTGATTGGCTGATGGGGTGGCCATTAACTTCGTATAACCTGCTACCTTTGAAGTAGTTCCCGTATCACACTTGAATATTAATTCGCCAAACTCGTTGCGAAGTTTAAATGAACTGTCACGTTGCATCCAAGCTGAAATACAGACGTGCAGAACCATAGTAACATTGTAGAATATGACGGAGGTGGATTGTAGCTAGTTGGATGCAATGTAGGCTATAAAAGTAGCGATCTTTCAAAGTTAAAGTTAATCAGAATCCTGGGATATGCCCGCTTGACAACGGGAGAGATAGAACCAGAGCCATATAAAGAGACCTTCTCTTTTGAAAAAGCCAAACGACTTCCAAACTTTGGATTTAAGTTTCGCCGGCGCGTTGAATATAGGTTCGGAGTTGTCAGAAATCTTTTCTGAGGAAGACTA
>NC_085008.1:1150980-1155980 GCF_963854185.1 Sardina pilchardus
GCCTGGCAACACACCATCAAAGCCTACTGACCAGCGTTCGTTTTACACACACACACGCACACACACACACACACACACACACACACACACACACACACACACACACACACACACATACCTACAAAAAAAACTGAAGAAAATGAAAAATGCAGTGAGTTGTTTGGCATTCTTTTTCAGCTTGATGTTTTGTGGGATCAATAGTAATGAATAAACTATGGGACAAGTTCAATTAGTATGCCGAGACCCCGACACTCACATCCACAGCTCCTTCCCTGAGTGCGTGTGTGTGTGTGTGTGCTCTCCGTAGCTGTGGAACAGATCAGCTCAGATCAGCACCAAAAGGAGGCACATTTATCTCCCTGAATGGCAGTCGACACGTTGGTCTGTAACTGTAGAGTAGGATTGCACTAAACGCCAGCGCTGTGTTGGAGCACACACACACACAGCACACTCAGCAGTGTGTGTCAACTCGGCAGTGTGTGTCTTCACCCTCACGATGTGTGTGTGTGTGTGTGTGTGTGTGTGTGTGTGTGTGTGTGTGTGTGTGTGTGTGTGTGTGTGTGTACAGCACACTCAGCAGCGTGTGTCTTCAACCTCACAATGTGTTTTCTGTGAACACCTCCACCGAGCCAATGGGAACAACTCACACCGCCCACACAATGCAGTCGAGGAAAAGAGGGGGAGATGTCTGTCTTTAATCGCAACCCACCTGAGCCAGAAACAGCCTTCCTTTACTGAGCTGTAGAGACTCACCAGAGTCACCAGCTCTGCTCATAGACTCACGAGTCACCAGCTCTGTTCATAGAGACTCACGAGTCACCAGCTCTGCTCATAGACTCACGAGTCACCAGCTCTGCTCATAGAGACTCACGAGTCACCAGCTCTGCTCATAGAGACTCACGAGTCACCAGCTCTGTTCATAGAGACTCACGAGTCACCAGTTCTGTTCATAGAGACTCATGAGTCACCAGTTCAGTTCTGCTTTTAGACTCACGAGTCACCAGTTCAGTTCTGCTTTTAGACTCACGAGTCACCAATTCAGCTCATAAAGACTCACGAGTCACCAATTCAGCTCATAAAGACTCACAAGTCACCAGTTCAGCTCATAAAGACTCATGAGTCACCAGTTCTGTTCATAGAGACTCACGAGTCACCAGTTCTGCTCATAGACTCACGAGTCACCAGCTCAGCTCATAGACTCACGAGTCACCAGCTCTGCTCATAAAGACTCACAAGTCACCAGTTCAGTTCTGCTCATAGACTCACGAGTCACCAGCTCTGCTCATAAAGACTCACGACTCACCAGTTCAGTTCTGCTCATAGACTCACGAGTCACCAGTTCTGCTCATAGAGACTCACGAGTCACCAATTCAGTTCTGCTCATAGAGACTCACGAGTCACCAATTCAGCTCATAGAGACTCACGAGTCACCAGTTCAGCTCATAGAGACTCACGAGTCACCAATTCTGCTCATAGAGACTCACGAGTCACCAGTTCAGCTCATAGAGACTCACGAGTCACCAATTCAGCTCATAGAGACTCACGAGTCACCAATTCAGCTCATAGAGACTCACGAGTCACCAGCTCTGTTCATAGAGACTCACGAGTCACCAGCTCTGATCTGCTGGGCCTTTCTCCCCATCCAGTTCCATTCAGTACACTGGGGAGGGAGGCTGCATATGACTGGCTGGTGTGTGTGTGTGTGTGTGTGTGTGTGTGTGTGTGTATTTAGGCGCAGACCTGTGACAGCTCTCTGTCCTGCACTGTTAAGGTCTGGGTCTGATCTGGGGCTGTTTATTGAGTTTGAAGGTGAATGTGGCTGCAGGGCTGAGTGTGTGTGTGTGTGTGAGTGAGAGTGTGTGTGTGTGTGTGTGTCTGGCCTCCTCTGACTGCATGGTTCCAGCCATTCGAGCCCAAGTGTTTGAGGAATCGGCCCTCTGTCCCAATTTCTGTTTGTCTACCAGCCGACAGGGACATGAATTATGCATCCACTATTGCAGAGAGCTGAAGTGGAGCAGATGAGGGAGGGGGGGGAAGAGAGAGAGAGAGAGAGGGAGAGAGAGAGAGGGAGAGAGAGAGCGGGAGAGAGAGAGAGAGAGAGGGGGGGGAGAGAGAGAGAGAGAGAGAGAGAGAGAGAGAGAGGGAGAGGGTATGACAGTGTTCAAGAGGGGAGAAGTGTGTGTGTGTGTGTGTGTGTGTGTGTGTGTGTAAGCCTGTCTGTCAGAAAGAAGGGAGCAGATGCTGATACACAGCAAAAGAAGAGAGCGAGTTCTGTTTCAGAAAAGCTATGTTTTCATTTGTCATTCGACCCATGAATCCAACAGGTTGTGTGTGTGTGTGTGTGTGTGTGTGTGTGCGCATCACATAACCATAATCAAAGTGGTTGGGGGCGCGAGTAAACGGTGCCTTCATCCATAATGCACAGAACTGCCAGGGGATGACGTAAGGATGATGCTTGGACCAATCAGAGACGTAAGAATGATGCTTCATCCAATCAGAATGATGCTGTGTCAAACAAGAGCCGTAAAAATGACACTTTGTCCAATCAGAGACGTAAGAATGATGCTTTATATTTTCAGAGATGTAAGAATGTTGTTTGGTCCAATGAGATGTGAGAATGTGGTTTGGTCCAATCAGATGTAAGAATGTTGTTTGGTCCAATCAGATGTAAGAGCAAAATGAACATGTTAATGTTAATCATTAACATAATTTTGCTCCCCTATATTAGTGGGGCGCTGAGGTCTGGTGAGGGGAGGAGCTATGGTGATGGGAGGGGCTTGTGTGCAGGGAGGGGCTTCAATTTCAGTTACAGTTTAATGTCTTAGTGACCTTGAGTGGCTCTCAAACTCTCTCCTCGATGCTCGATGCTCGGTCCTTGAGGCTCGTTCCCACTGATCTACAACGAACACTGGATATACTGTACTATCCCATTGTTGCCGCCCCATCATTCTTTACCTAGATCAGTGAGGACGAGGAACGAGGAAGGAAGGGAGGGTGTATAAAAGACCAAATGAGAGCCACCCCTTGTGGTTTCTATGAACATGAATTGTTCCTTATAAGCTACACCAACTCAGTGGAGGCATAAAGACACCCTGTGTCTCTTCATTAAGTAGCTCAACTTCTGAACTAGCGGATACCTCGTCTGTGTATCTTCATTAAGTAGCTCAACTTCTGAACTAGCGGATACCTCGTCTGTGTCTCTTCATTAAGTAGCTCAACTTCTGAACTAGCGGACACCTCGTCTGTGTCTCTTCATTTAGTAGCTCAACTTCTGAACTAGCGGACATCTCGTCTGTGTCTCTTCATTTAGTAGCTCAACTTCTGAACTAGCGGACACCTCGTCTGTGTCTCTTCATTAAGTAGCTCAACTCCTGAACTAGCGGATACCTCGTCTGTGTCTCTTCATTAAGTAGCTCAACTCCTGAACTAGCGGATACCTCGTCTGTGTCTCTTCATTAAGTAGCTCAACTCCTGAACTAGCGGATACCTCGTCTGTGTCTCTTCATTAAGTAGCTCAACTCCTGAACTAGCGGATACCTCGTCTGTGTCTCTTCATTAAGTAGCTCAACTTCTGAACTAGCGGATACCTCGTCTGTGTCTCTTCATTAGGTAGCTCAACTTCTGAACTAGCGGATACCTCGTCTGTGTCTCTTCATTAAGTAGCTCAACTCCTGAACTAGCGGATACCTCGTCTGTGTCTCTTCATTAAGTAGCTCAACTCCTGAACTAGCGGATACCTCGTCTGTGTCTCTTCATTAAGTAGCTCAACTTCTGAACTAGCGGATACCTCGTCTGTGTCCCTTCATTAAGTAGCTCAACTTCTGAACTAGCGGATACCTCGTCTGTGTCCCTTCATTAAGTAGCTCAACTCCTGAACTAGCGGATACCTCGTCTGTGTCTCTTCATTTAGTAGCTCAACTCCTGAACTGGCGGATACCTCGTCTGTGTCTCTTCATTTAGTAGCTCAACTTCTGAACTGGCGGATACCTCGTCTGTGTCTCTTCATTAAGTAGCTCAACTCCTGAACTGGCGGATACCTCGTCTGTGTCTCTTCATTAAGTAGCTCAACTCCTGAACTAGCGGATACCTCGTCTGGCGCCGTGTACAACCACCACTGTATTCACCGTCTCACCGTCCACGGCCAGGCAACCTTCAGCTGGGTGAACTTGGTGAGGTGCAACGCTGACGCTCCAGCTAAATGAACTACAGGTCAGGCTACATTAGCTTGCAGAGTTGAGGCACAGACTAATGGCAGCTAAAATACTGGCTTCAGTTAACCATCATTTCTATGGTATAGTCATTAATGAAGTCATTACAAATGAAACCAACATTATGCAAAACATGGAGCAGCTATTCACTGGTAGTCTGTGATGTCTACTGACTCCAGTTTACTCCATTTGAAGGTATTTGCATAACATCATAACAAGAATAGGCAAGCTGTGGCAAAACAGTTGATGTTTGAAATACAGTATTTAGGCTACTGTACATTAGCCTGACTCTCGCCAGACCCTTGTAGTTCCGCCATGCTCCACCAGAGGCGTTTCGCTGAGCTCCACACAAGGGTCTGGACGCGAGGGCAATCCAAACCCCTGTGCCAGTGATCAAAAAATGAGCAGCCAATCAGGAGCGCCGAAGCGAGTGTTTGATTCAAATAACAATGGCGGCACGCAGCGAGGAGTCTTGTGCTGACATTGATTCTGCTATTTCAACCGTTTTGTCGAATCTATCGAGTATTCATTCTTTCAGAGAATAGTTTTTAAGACATTTATTGGTGGCAAGGATGTTTTTACTCTTCTTCCGACCGGGTTTAGCAAGAACTTGAAGAAGCCTAGCACGTCATTCAAGATAACAGGCAAGTGGTTTATCAAATCACATGCGAGGATGTTTTACAAGGACCCGCCTTCAGAAATACATCTCCTATCGAGAAGTCCCAGATCCTTGTGTGAAGCAGACAGCGAACTACAGGATCTGGCGAAAGTCAGGTTAACTGTACATGACCT
>NC_085008.1:1165980-1168480 GCF_963854185.1 Sardina pilchardus
ACCACTCCCCCGTCCATCTGCACGGGCCGCTAGTCCAGTCCAGACTCTACGAGCCAATCGATGAGAGAGGAGCAGAGTGTGTGTGTGTGTGTGTGTGTGTGTGTGTGTGTGTGTGTGTGTGTCTGGTATTGGTGTGTGTGTGAGAGTGTGTTCCAGAGGCTCCTCATGGTGCGCCCGTACGTGTGATGCAAGTCCAGCGCTATTAGGGCAATTAGAGACACACACACACACACACACACACACACACACACTTCTCCCTCTCTCTCTCTCTCTCTCACACACACACACACACACACACACACACACACACACACACACACACACACACACACACACACACACACACACCAATACCAGACCTATACACACACACACACACACACACACCAATACCAGACCTACACACACACACCAATACCAGACCTACACACACACACACACACACACACCAATACCAGGCCAGCACACACACACACACTGCTTTGAGGACACACAGACACACACACACACACACACACACACACACACACACACACACACACACACAGCTCACTGTCATATCGAGGATCTGACCATATTAGACCATCTTTCATGTACTTCAAGTGGAGAGAGGGAGAGAGTGAGTGGGGGGGGGGACTTTATCGGCCAATTTACCATTTATCTTCATTTTTGTGTGATGTGAGTGCATCTGCGTGTGTGAGTGTGTGTGATCATTCCGAACAGAAACAGTATTTTAATGTTTCCAGTTAAACCGGTTCAACCCTAAAAGGATTTTGCAATGATATTGCTAGTCTACATAATTGCCCTTAAGTCTCTATCCTGTAATCAAACATAACAGCACTATAGCCTGCATTACATTACGCAAGCAGCAGCTGTCATTCTGACGCGCCTACATGCAAAATGTAGTCTCATAGTTTTATCGCAATGTCTTCCCATCTGAACAAAGAAGTTGAAATGGCAAATATGAGATGTGATTATTGATTAGCCTATGCTTGGAACAGAGACGTATGCTGGGGCATACCATTATTTAAGATACACTATTCTGTTAGGACACATAGAAACCTTTCTGTTCCTAGCTAAACATAAAGAGTATCTGGTTTTCGTCTTCATTTGCGTTCTGTGAACCAGTTCAAAGCCTTGGATGTGAGTGTATGTCTGTGTGATGTGATGTGTGATGTGTGATGTGCGAGTGTCTGTGTGTCTGTGTGTGTGTGTGTGTGTGTGTTTGAGAGAGTGTGCATGTGTGAGAGAATGTACATGTCCGTGTGTGTGTGTGTGTGTGTGTGTGTGTGTATGTACATGTCCATGTGTGTGTGTGCACATATGTATGTGTGTGCGTGTGTGTGTGTATGTGTGTGTGTGTGTGTGTAGACGCTAAGCTGAGGGGGTAATTAATCCGCGGCTGATGTGGGTGAAATAAATAAGAAGTTCACATTAGCTGCTAAACGGCAAAATCAAGCGCTTAGAAACATGAGAGCCGTCTGCCGCCATTTACGCCTGAATTGGAGGCTTCTCTGAGATGAGACGAGAAGGGGAGTGTGTGTGTGTGTGTGTGTGTGTGTGTGTGTGTGTGTGTGTGTGTGTGGAGGGGGGTTGGGGGTGGAAGACTCTGTAGGATTAACTTTTGAAACCTTGAGACTGAAGAGTGGGAGCAGAAGACACACACACGCACACACAAGCACACACACACAGAACATCACATACATACCCACACTACATTACACATACACACACAAACACAGTCACAAACAAACACACAGACACACATACATACATACATACACACCCTCTCTTTCTCACACACACACACACACACACAAACATAAGACACATATATACATACATACATACATACATACATACACACCCTCTCTTTCTCTCTCACACACACACACACACACACACACAGGTGCTGTGTCATACTGCTGGGAGTGCCAGACTGCTGGTGTGTTTGAGGTCATCACTGGACACCTCCTGCAGTTCACCTCTCAGCATCTCTCTCACACACACACACACACACACACACACACACACACCTCTCAGCAGCACTCTCTCTCTCACACACACACACACACACACACACACACACACACAGCTCTCAGCAGCGTGACATTAACACAGCGCCTACATAATGACCTCTCCCACACACACACACACACATACACACACACATAATGCACACACAGCTCTCTGCAGCGTGACATTAACGCACCATCTACATCTCCTCTAATGACCTCACACACACACACACACACACACACACACACACACACACACACACACACACACACACACAACTTCTCTACAATCAGCCACACAAATAGGCCTACACCTTTCCATTTTTCCTACACATACACACAAACATGCACATAAGCACACCTTTCCTACAGCCACACACACACACACACACACAAAACACCTCTCCTACCGCCACACACACTAAGCCCAGGTGGAAGAGAGAACGCCTCTCGGAAAAATGTCCCCAAAAGAGCTCTCAGTT
>NC_085008.1:1170980-1175980 GCF_963854185.1 Sardina pilchardus
GTGGGATGGTGTCGGGGTGGAGAGATGTGGGATGGTGTCGGGGTGGAGAGATGTAAGATGGTGTCGGGGTGGAGAGATGTAAGATGGTGTCGGGTGGAGAGATGTAAGATGGTGTCGGGTGGAGAGATGTGAGATGGTGTCGGGGTGGAGAGAGATGTGTGATGGTGTCGGGGTGGAGAGAGATGTGTGATGGTGTCGGGTGGAGAGAGATGTAAGATGGTGTCGGGGTGGAGAGATGTGAGATGGTGTCGGGGTGGAGAGAGATGTGAGATGGAGAGAGATGTGTGATGGTGTCGGGGTGGAGAGAGATGTACTGTAAGATGGTGTCAGGGTGGAGAGATGTAAGATGGAGAGAGCTGGAAGATGGTGTCGGGTGGAGAGAGATGTGAGATGGTGAAGAGAAAAACACTCGCGGCAGCTCAACGTGTGTGAGGCAAATTAGGAGAGAAGTTCAACACAGAAAAGTGAAGAGTGCTCGCAGCACTGTGTGTGAGAAGGCCGCCTGAAGTTCACAAAATACACTTAAAAGAACTTCAGCCAAACAACGATGTCCAAACAGAGCCGGCATACTTCTTCTCACTTCAGTTTCCTAAAGTTTTCCTCCATTCTTCCGTCGGTGGTTCAGTTTTGAGTTCATTCTGTTTCATCCTTCTTCACCAGTCTCCGGTCCCAGGCACACGTCTGATGTCAGTTTCCCACAGCTGAATTTCCAACTGCACTTCACGCTGCACAAGTCTCAAGTCTCAAGTCAGGGTGTGTCATCTAAGGGCCATCTCCATAAACAGCTGTAATATGGGGTGCTTAAGGAGAACACACTGTACACATGAAGAGCTGTAATATGGGGTGCTCATGGAGAACACACTGCAGAGAAACCCACTACTGTACACATGAAGAGCTGTAATATGGGGTGCTGATGGAGAACAAACTGCAGAGAAACCCACTACTGTACACATGAAGAGCTGTAATATGGGGTGCTGATGGAGAACAAACTGCAGAGAAACCCACTACTGTACACATGAAGAGGCCAAGCACACCTCACAGCTCCATATTCACCTGTTTAACTGGCACCAGTGCTGTTCTGCTAAAGACTTCCTGTTTAACTACTCTCTGTTTAAATTGCTCCACTAAAGACTTCCTGTTTAACTACGAGTTCTACCCGGTCACTAACGAGCTCCTCCTCTCCTCTCAGCTGTTGGAGGAGAACACAAAAGCACAATCGATGCTCTCCTGTTGAACCCCCAAATCCTGCAGCCGCACGGCTCCATTCACCCTGATCATCAGACTGACACGTGATGGAGAGATGGAGAGACAGAGAGATGGAGAGATGGAGAAATGGAAAGACAGAGAGATGGAGAGAGGGAGAGACGGAGAGACAGAGAGACGGAGAGACGGAGAGATGGAGAGAGGGATCACCCAGATCCGTCACCGCGCTCAGACGCACTCAGAGGGAAGTGGATGTGTGGTGCGCAGCGGGGGGGAAGACGGGGAGACGGACAGGAAGCTGGCGCGGGGACAGGAAGTGCACAGGCTTTGAAACACCTCAGGAGGAGCGCTTTGAAGACGCCAGAGGCTGAATAATACACGACACGGGCAAGATCACACACACACACACACACACACACACACACACACTGAATAACACACTACATGGCCAGCCATGCAGATCACACACACACACACACACACACACACACACACACTGAATAACACACGACGTGGGCCAGCAGCCATGCAGATCACACACACACACACACACACACACACACACACACACACACACAGTCAAAGAGGAGGAGAGAAGGGGATCTCTCAACTGCGTCCAAGAGATGGAGGATGGGAGCATACAAATCAAACACAGTCTGGTGTGTGTGTGTGTGTGTGCTTGCGTATGTCTGGCTGTGTGTGTGTGTGTGTGTGTGTGTGTGTGTGTGTGTGTTTGTGCATGTCTGTCTGTGTGAGTGTGTGTGTGTGTGCATGTCTGTCTGTGAGAGTGTGTGTGTGTGTGCATGTCTGTCTGTGAGAGTGTGTGTGTGTGTGCATGTCTGTCTGTGAGAGTGTGTGTGTGTGTGCATGTCTGTCTGTGAGAGTGTGTGTGTGTGTGCATGTCTGTCTGTGAGAGTGTGTGTGTGTGTGCATGTCTGTCTGTGTGAGTGTTTGCGCATGTCTGTCTGTGTGAGTGTGTGTGCTTGTGCATGTCTGTCTGAGTGTGTGTGTGTGTGTATGTTGGGAAAAGGCTGATTGAGAAGCAGCAGGAGGGGTAGGTGGGCAGCGTGGGACACACACACACACACACACACACACACACACACACACACACACACACACACACACACACACACACACACACACACACACACACACACACACACACACACACACACACACACACACACACACACACACACACACACACACACACACACACACACACACACACACACACACACACACACCTCCTCTGGGCAGAAAATAGCAGACACAGTCTCAGGGCATGGTGAGGGAGTCAGCAGACAGACACACATGAAAGAGGGACACAGAGAGAGAGGAGGAGAGAGAGGGAGAGAGAAAGAGAAAGAGAAAGAGAAAGAGAGAGACAACACAAGTCTCTCCAACAAACACATTTAAACAACACGAGTCCCTCCAAACAAACACATTTAACAACACGAGTCTCTCCAAACAAACACATTTAAACAACACGAGTCTCTCCAAACACATTTAAACAACACGAGTCTCTCCAAACACTCAACTATGACGTCTTGGCAGATGAACTTCTGAATAATCTTCAGAAACTGAAGCCAAGAAAAGCTTGTGGTCCCGACAACATTCGGACACAACAAAGGACTCTCCTCAAATGAATTACTGTTGTTTGTAAAGCTGGCTGCTTCCCTGATGTCTGGACTAGGTGGCTTATATCACCACACAAGAGTGGAGACCAATTAGATCCAAATAACTAGCGAGGCATCCGTGTGAGCAGTAACCTGGGGAAGGTATTCTGCTGTATCCTCAACTCCCAGTTCCAGGCCTTCCTTATCCACGATGCCTTGAGTAGAAGTCAAATTGTCTTCTTACTAAAGTAGCGCATGACAGACCACATTTACACCCTGCATACGCTAATAAACAAAAATGTTCGGCCAAAAAAAAAAAAGGGAAAATATTTGGATGTTTCATTGATTTAATGTGGCATGAAGGATTGTACTCTAAGATCCTCCAAAGCGATGTAGGTGGCAAAACGCATGATGTCATTAAATCAATATACAGGCAACAAATGCGGAGTAAAAACTGGCAACAGAAGAACTGAATACTTCATTCAAGGGCGTTAAAATCTGGTCCAAAATATTGGACAGCCTATTGCACTTTATGGAAGTGAAATATTAGCCTGACGACGTCATACTCAATTCTTATCAGAATATGAGTCTGAAACTGCTCCATTCAGCTGCGATTATGGGGCGTGATTCAACCGATACAGTGCGGGGGGGATAGCTCTGCACTCATTGGATAGACCAAACCAAACAGAACAAGTTATTGGCTGTCAGTATCTGCGAAATCTAAGACAGAAATATGTAGCAGGGTAGGCTATGGAAAACATCCTCCTTCGTTTTTAAAAATAATTCCTTCAAACTGCAATGAACAGCTGGGGAAGTGTGTCGTTAACCCAACGAGCAAACAGACATTTTTAAACAAACGGGAACAACATCACCCAAACATGCTGTTTTAACTGGGTGAAAGTGAAACTGAAGTTTTCCCACATATCCTCGTTGGTCTAAGTGTTCAGAAATAGTTGTGCGAATCCGTGATAAAACCTCCGTTTCAATAGCTAAGATAAACGAAAGGCCAAACTGCATGAACAAATTATGCATTCATAGCCATAGCGTTTCTGTTGCAATCAAAATCAACCTAAGCGAACATGGTCTCACACCCAACTCGTTGAACGAGGACGCATGCAGCCGTGAACGTCACTGCTGTTCATATGTCAATCATCACGTAAAGCCCGCCCTGTGAAATGTGATTGGTCCGAGCTGAAGTGTATCTCGAATAGTAGCAGCTGAACGGAGCAGTGCGAGACCGAAGTTCCCTGCAGATAAAGAATGGAGGCGGGGCTAAACTTCGGTCTGGCATCCAGGCTAGTGAAATATGGGGCCCACTCAGTAAGCAAAGCTTAAAAAGATCACTACAATCCTGGATTCACCTACAGTTCACTACACTTTAAAGCATTTAAATCCCAATTAGTCCAGTCCCTTAAGTCAGTTGGTCTTGAAACTAACTAATCCACACAGATTATACTCAGACCAACACTGCTCCCTAACCAACCAAAGTTGAAAAACAAAGAATACTGTTTGGGACATTAGAAAAATGAGAGCAACACACATTAGAATGCTATTTGGCCATAAAAAGATGATCCATTGGCAGAGTATCTCTACACGGTCAGAGATACAAAGCAGAGAACACATAGAACACATAGAACTATATAGATAGTGACCCTAACCATAGAACACATAGAACACATAGAACTATATAGATAGTGACCCTAACCATAGAACACATAGAACTATATAGATAGTGACCCTAACCATAGAACACATAGAACTATATAGATAGTGACCCTAACCATAGAACACATAGAACTATATAGATAGTGACCCTAACCATAGAACACATAGAACACATAGAACTATATAGTGACCCTAACCATAGAACACATAGAACTATATATATAGTGACCCTAACCATAGAACACATAGAACTATATATATAGTGACCCTAACCATAGACTGCAGAACACATAGAACTATATAGATAGTGACCCTAACCATAGAACACATAGAACTATATATATAGTGACCCTAACCATAGACTGCAGAACACATAGAACTATATAGATAGTGACCCTAACCATAGAACACATAGAACTATATAGATAGTGACCCTAACCATAGAACACATAGAACTATATAGATAGTGACCCTAACCATAGAACACATAGAACTATATAGATAGTGACC
>NC_085008.1:1180980-1185980 GCF_963854185.1 Sardina pilchardus
GGACAATTGGAACGCCAGAAAGACTTTCAACATACAGTAGTCAATGTCGCTTTATTGGAGCAAGAGAACACTGGGACCCTTAATACAACAAACAGAACCAGCTAGAACCAGTGTGTGTGTGTGTGTGTGTGTGTGTGTGTGTGTGTGTGTGTGTATACACATGTGCATGTATACACATGTGAGTGAGTGCGCATGGAGAAGAGAAAACGAAGAATAAAGTGACTAAAAATCACCCCAGGCTTGGCTTACAGGGCTGTTCCTACACCCTGACCCTTCAGACGTCCTCAATGTTACCTCTGTGTGTGTGTGTGTGTGTGTGTGTGTGTGTGTGTGTGTGCGTAGGGGAGACAGCAGAGAGTGGCTGAAGAATCACCCCAGGTGTGTGTGTGTGTGTGTGTGTGTGTGGAATCACCCCAGGCTTGTTCTGCCTCCCCATCGCAGGTCACCAATGGCACACAATCTCACGCACGCACGCACGCACGCACGCACGCACGCACGCACGCACGCACGCACGCACGCACGAAAACCAACTAGACAGAGTAGGAGAGCAGGGACTGGAGTTTGGAGACACAACACTGCAGTTTAATCCAAATTATTGGATTAAACTGTTATTATTGATTTAAGAATGAACACATCCTGTGTGTGTGTGTGTGTGTGTGTGTGAGTGTGTGTGTGTGTGAGAGAGAGAGAGAGAGAGAGACCGACATGGGACTTACCGGGCTGCACAGAGACACTTGATAGATGGTCCCATCGCTGCCGCCACAAAACAGGAAGTACTCGCAGGGGTCAAGGGTCACGGACATGATGCTGACGTCGAAGAGCACCGAGAGCAGCAGCTCGCCTGAGGAGATCTCCCATAGCTACGGCACAACAAACAAACAAACAAACAAACAAACAAATCAGATCATATATACACATATCCCATAGCTACCATAGCAATAACAAACACACAAACAAACAAATCAGATAATATCTACACATATCCCATAGCTACAGCACAACAACAAACAAACAAACAAACAAACATATCAGATCATATATACACATATCCCATAGCTACAGCACAATAATAACAAACAAACAAACATATCAATTAATATCTACACAAACAAACACACACACACATATCAGACAATATTTACAGGTACACATATCCCATAGCTACAGCACAAGAGCAAACAAACAAACAAACACATACACTACACAAACAAACAAATACACACATTAGACAATATTTACACATATCCCAGGTATGAGAAAAGAATACAACAGAAATATCTACACAGCTTTGAAATAGAGAGAATAACAATGTGTATCAGAAAACAACACAAACAGTGGCAATGGTCTCTGTCTGTGTGTATATATGTATGTACAGTGAGGAGAAAATGTATTTGATACCATGCTAAAGTTGCCTAAAAAGAGGAATATAAAATCGTCATTTGACAATTGATCTTAATGTCTTAATTCAAAAATTGAGTAAAAATAAAACCGCTAAGTACGCCAATTTTCTTTGTGATGGAAGAATGTTTCGTAAATAAATAAATGTTCTTCCTAAATGCTAGGGGGAAGTAAGTATTTGACCCCCAATGTAACCCTATTGGAATTCAACACATAGGGTTAACATAGGGGCGGGCAGATTTTTATTTTTTAAGGCCAGCTATTTTATGGATTCAGGATATTATGCATCCTGATAAAGTTCCCTTGGCCGTTGGAATTAAGATAGCCCCACATCATTACATACCTTTCACCATAGCTAGAGATTGGCATGGTGCTTTTTCCAGTAGGCCTATTAGCCTGTTTGATGCTCATTGAGCTCAATGCAAATCAAACAGGCTAATAGGCCTACTGGAAAAAGCACCATGCCAATCTCTAGCTATGGTGAAGGGTATGTGATGATGTGGGGCTATTTTAATTTCAAAGGCCAAGGGAAATTTATCGGGATGCATAATATCCTAGATCCATGAAATAGCTGGCCTTTAAAAATAAAAATCTGCCTGCCCCTATGTTAACCCTATGTGTTAAATTCCCATAGGGTTACATAGGGGGTCAAATACTTCCTTCCCCTAGCATTTAAGGAAAACATTTATCTATTTACGATACATTCTTCAATCACAAAGAAAATTGGTGTCCTTGGCGGTTTGATTTGTACTAATTTTTTGAGTTAAGGCATTAAGATCAATTGTCAAATGATGATTTTATATTCCTGTTTTAGCAGGGTATCAAATACATGTGCTCCTCACTGTATGTATGTATGTATGTATGTATGTATGTATGTATGTATGTATGTATGTATGTGTGTGTGTGTGTGTGTGTGTGTGTGTGTGTGTGTGTGTGTGTGTGTGTGTGTGTGTGTGTGTGTGTGTGTGTGTGTGTGTGTGTGTGTGTGTGAGAGAGAGAGGGAAAGAGAGAGAGAGAGAGAGAAAGAGAGAAAGAGAGAGAGAGAGAGAGAGAGTGAGAGAAAGAGAGAGACAAAGAGAGAGAGAGAGACAAAGAGAGAGAGAGAGTAAGAGAGAATAAACTCCTCCAATATAGGATATATTTTTTACAACAGATATGCAGTTTGCTGAGAACCAGGTGATTTTACCTGCTCCGAATCTACCCTCTGCAAGCAATCGGTCTGCCCTAGGCCAAGCCCTGAACTCAGGGTGTGTGTGTGTGTGTGTGTGTGTGTGTGTGTCTCACTGTTCCGCAGTACAAGTGAACTACAGCACTGGAGAACAGAAAATCTGTTCATCTCTGCGGAAGTTGGGTGGGAGAACTCAGCAACCACACACACTCAACACACACTCATTCATGTGTTCTGGAATGACTCCCAGCCGACGACACACACTCAACACACACTCATTAATTTGTCACTTGTGCGCAGCACGTCAGTTCCTATGTGCGTCTCTCTCCTTCATTACTCCACATCTGTCAGATTATTCCGCTCAGGCAGTTGTTTATGAAGCTGCCATCGTGTGTGTGTGTGTGTGTGTGTGTGTGTGTGTGTGTGTGTGTGTGTGTGTGTGTGTGTGTGTGTGTGTGAGTGTGTGTGTGTGTGTGTGTGTTGTGGAGTAGCATGTGGTGTCATATTATGCGCAGAGGAAGCTGTTTAATAACCTGCCCACAGCAGGCATTTCATGTTTCATTCTGCGGCTGAACAATTTGTGGGAAAATATGAATTGCAACTGCAGATATTGTGACTGAGATTTGATATACGGTATGTCCAACTCCAGTTCAAGATTCACTTTACAACTTATTGATACAGTATCACCAATTAACATATCATCAAAAAATGAACTGCTCCATCCTCTAATTCAAGGATAAAAAAAGAAATACACAAATGACTAGCAGATAAAATATCGTCTGAAGATGAACTAGCCGTGATTAGTTAGCATGCAGAGCAGCGCGTGCGGTCTCTGATTGGTAGGACGATGGGACAAAACCGATTTAAAAAACATGTGGCCTACTGACCGCTGAGTCCCCAGCTGCATAATTAACTACGTCTCTGCCGTGTGGTCATTGCATTAGCTCACATCGCAATCTAGATGTGATGTCCATTAATCCCCCGGCCCATCTGCCTCCTCCGTCCACTCTCAAGTCCGTCGTCTGAATGACAAAGACGTTGCTAAGCGCCACGCGTGACGGAGCGACTGGTACTCCCAACATGATATTCCGACTAACAGACATCATCGCTCTTCCTCAGAGCCCTAATTACCCGCCGTATTCCGTGGTTGTTAACGAGCCCTCGTTAGTCGGACGTGCACCTCTGTTCCCAGGTCAGCCGGGACATCACCGCCGTGTCAGAGACGGAGCGCTAAGGCCGGCCCCTCCTCACGGAACCCCTTGAGGTGTGATTGACAGGCGGAGTGACCCGCAGCCTCTCCCCTTCCCTGTCGCCCGCGGTGATGGATGGGCCATCAGGACGGAGCCCAACTGACCGTTAAATAACGCCGCGATGGCGCGAGGCCAGACCTGCGGCCGGCGAAGTCCAGGAATGCTGAAGCGGTCCGATACGGAGACGCGTCGCGCTTCGCCGCCTTTATAGACGCTATACGCTATTCCGGAACACTCCATCACCCTCACACCCTTCCTATAGACGCACGCACGCTATACCATAAAACCTCCATCACCCCCATATCCTTCAACTGATGAAGTGCAGCTTGTGTTCTAAGGGCTTTACAGAAGCGCTTCTCTCATTGAGAAACTTCAGGAAGTCAGTGGCAACAGTTTAGCGTGTGTGTGTGTGTGTGTGTGTGTGTGTGTGTGTGTGTGTGTGTGGCAGCTGTTTAGAGTGAACCAATCTGCAACCCCTGGTGTGGCTCCGCCCCCTGTCAGTGCCTCCTCCTACTGAGATAAGGACACACCATCAATCCCTCAGCTGTCCACACACACACACACACACATCTAAAGACAAACACACACCCCACACAGGCTGCAGTTGCAAATATAAGCACACACACACACACACATCTAAAGACAAACACACACCCCACACAGGCTGCAGTTGCAAATATAAGCACAAACACAGACAAATGCACGCACAGACACACACACACCCCTCACCTGACTACTGTGGATAGGGGGGGGAGAGAGACAGACATACACACACACACACACACACACACACACCCCTCACCTGACTACTGTGGATAGGGAAACAATCACAAACACACACACACCAGGCCTGACTACTGTGGATAGGTAAGGGGATCACACAAACAATCACACACACACACACACACACAAACACACACACACACACACCTCGTCCTGCCTCTGAGTGCTTGTCATCATGACCTCCCTCTCTCCTTCATCCTCATCATTACTAACACACACACACACACACACACACACACACACACACACACCTCTCCTCTTCACCTGGACTATCACTCCCTGTCAGGAGTGGCTGCATCCATCAGTTCCAACTGACAGCCTGTTACCCACGACAACAGAGGATAGTGAACGCCATGACAACAGAGGATAGTGAACGTCACAGCAACGCACCTTAAGTAATT
>NC_085008.1:1195980-1203480 GCF_963854185.1 Sardina pilchardus
CCAAACACAACCTGCATGTATACATTAACATCAAAGTGCAGATGTCTGCTTAATGTAAAGTGACGGGTAATCTATGGCTAATATCCTGAAACCAACCATATGGTCACCACTCTGTGCTCAATCCCGCTGGGTATTGATCAGGAGTCTCTCCACACGGCAAGATCTAATTGATTAGGAATCCCACCACACAGCAACACATCTGTCTGAAACACTCAGCCATATTGACTAAGCTAAGAGGGCTTCAGATGGGGTATGGTGGAGCCTACTGCTCACTCAATGCACAAGCTTAAAGATTTAAGCTGCACTACAGTTTAATATACACATAACTAGGTTCCTCAAAGGTAGAGTTTGTGATTTTAATCGAGCACAATGTTCCTCATGCTTCACCAAAACTCAAAAGTAATTCTGGGCATCACACACCAGCCCGTCTAGAGCTGTGGAGCCTCCTCATGCACGAGGCATCCCAACCAATCAGGACTGCTGCTGTCCTCATGCACTAGGCATCCCAACCAATCAGGACTGTTGCTATCCTCATGCACTAGGCATCCCAACCAATCAGGACTGCTGCTATCCTCATGCACGAGGCATCCCAACCAATCAGGACTGCTGCTATCCTCATGCACTAGGCATCCCAACCAATCAGGACTGCTGCTATCCTCATGCACTAGGCATCCCAACCAATCAGGACTGCTGCTATCCTCATGCACGTGGCATCCCAACCAATCAGGACTGCTGCTATCCTCATGCACTAGGCCTCCCAACCAATCAGGACTGCTGCTATCCTCATGCACTCGGCATCCCAACCAATCAGGACTGCTGCTATCCTCATGTACTCGGCATCCCAACCAATCAGGACTGCTGCTATCCTCATGTACTCGGCATCCCAACCAATCAGGAGGACTGCTGCTATCCTCATGCACTCGGCATCCCAACCAATCAGGACTGCTGCTATCCTCATGCACTAGGCATCCCAACCAATCAGGAGTGATATAACTTAATCATTTGGAATACTAAACTGAATCTTGACACTGACATTCTCAAACGTCTTGTCACCATGTAACTGTGCAGAAACACAAAATACTCCATTTCCAAACATCTCAACTGTCCTCATATTTCTATTCCATTTCCAAACATCTCAACTGTCCTCATATTTCTACTCCATTTCCAAACATCTCAACTGTCCTCATATTTCTATTCAGAGTTGTGTGAACAAACTTGCTCTCTCTTGACTTGTGGACTGATGCAGTTCCTCCGGAGCTGAAGCGACTTATGAAAAGAGAATGGGAGCGATGGAGGAGTGCGGGCCAGATAGGCTGCTGAAATATATTATATATTATATACTCCAGCACTCTCTATCAAAACCAAATCCAATTTGGGGCGTCCCAGGCTGACCCTGCAGACGGGAGAGTGTTCAAAGCGCTGGCGATGTTAATTTCACTGATGATGTCTGCCTCTCCACTTCTAAAAGTCACCCATCATGAATTTCCTGTGAGAGAACCATAACCCACAGCTATGTCCCCCCCCCCCCCTCTTTTCCTCTCCATTCCTGGAGTTTAACTAGATGCAACTCGGCGATACGGATGTTTCCTCGGTTCCATTAGTGTGAGCGGAGGCTGACAGGGAGACAGCGAGTCCAAATGATCCACACAGAACAGCAGCACAGTGAGATGGAGAACAGAGAGCCGAGAGCTGAGAGCTGAGAGCTGAGCCCAGCAGGACATCTGAGCTGAGCCGACAGCACAACCACACGCAAGCTCACCACTAAACATGTCTCCACACAAAGCCGGTGATGATGATGATGATGATGATGATGATGATGATGAGTTGAAGGCACATGGATTAGGACAGATGGTGATGGTGAAGATTATGATGATGATGATGGTGATGATGATGATGATGGTGGTGATGATGAAGCATTAAAGGCACACTGACTAGAGCAGATGATGAAGGTGATGATGATGATGATTATGTTAAAGGCACACTGGCTAGAGCAGATGACGAAGGTGATGATGATGATGAAGGTGATGATGGTGGTGATGATGATGATGATGATGATGGTGATGATGATGATGATGATGATGGTGATGATGATGATGATGACTGCTACAGTAAGTGAAAGCTGTGAGCGATGTGGTGATCTCTGTTTAAAGCTCATCCTTGTGGATGCTGTTGATATCCAGATAGTAAACTGAAGTGGACAACACTGATAACCAGATAGTGAACTGAAGTGGACAACACTGATAACCAGATAGTCAACTGAAGTGGACAACACTGATAACCAGATAGTGAACTGAAGTGGACAACACTGATAACCAGATAGTCAACTGAAGTGGACAACACTGATAACCAGATAGTCAACTGAAGTGGACAACACTGATAACCAGATAGTGAACTGAAGTGGACAACACTGATAACCAGATAGTGAACTGAAGTGGACAACACTGATAACCAGATAGAGAACTGAAGTGGACAACACTGATAACCAGATAGTGAACTGAAGTGGACAACACTGATAACCAGATAGTGAACTGAAGTGGACAACACTGTTAATCTCTAAAAGCTGCTCTGCGCTTTGACCAAGCTCACCACTTTCAGAGAGTTTTGAATGCAAATGTGTCTGCTGGTGCTTCTGGGAATGCTGCTGTCTGTTAGGAGATCTTTATGAAAGATGCTGTCTGTAGAGATGTTGTCTGTAGAGATGTTGTTATGAAAGATGCTGTCTGTAGAGATGTTGTTATGAAAGATGCTGTCTGTAGAGATGTCTGTAGAGATGTTGTCTGTAGAGATGTTGTTATGAAAGATGCTGTCTGTAGAGATGTTGTTATGAAAGATGTTGTCTGTAGAGATGTTGTTATGAAAGATGTTGTCTGTAGAGATGTTGTCTGTAGAGATGTTGTTATGAAAGATGTTGTCTGTAGAGATGTTGTTATGAAAGATGTTGTCTGTAGAGATGTTGTTATGAAAGATGCTGTCTGTAGAGATGTTGTTATGAAAGATGTTGTCTAAGACAGTTTGACAGTGTGAGAGAAAGTCCTGTGAAATGTCCTGCTTGTGTTGTGCTCTGTGTGTGTGTGTGTGTGTAGGATGAGTTTGGGAGTGTGAGGGACGGCTGGTGTTGTATGTGTGTATGTGTGTGTGTGTGTGTGTGTGTGTGTGTGTGTGCGCAGGATGAGTTTGGGAGTTTGAGGGACGGCTGGTGTTGTTTGTGTGTGTGTGTGTGTGTGTGTGTGTGTGTGTGTGTGTGTGTGTGTGTGTGTGTGTGTGTGTGTGTGTGTGTGGTGCTCGGGGACGGCGCTCACCTTCACGGTCTGGTCGAGGGAGGCGGTGGCGACGCGAGCCTGAGCTCCCATGAGGCCGCAGTGGATGTCGGTGACGGGCAGCGAGTGGCGTGACAGGACGTGACGGGGCTCAGGGGTGTGGGAGGAGTCCAGCTGCACCACGCTGCAACAAAACAGAACATGATTGGTCAATTAAAAATCAGCCAACCAATCACAGCAGACCTTACAGAGTTGTCATGCAGAGCAGAGGCATGAGTGCTCCTCCTAACTTGAGTGAGTTAACCAATGAGACGTGAGCCCTCCTCCTAACTTGAGTGAGTTAACCAATGAGACGTGAGCGCTCCTCATAACTTGAGTGAGTTAACCAATGAGACGTGAGTGCTCCTCCTAACTGGAGTGAGTTAACCAATGAGACGTGAGCGCTCCTCCTAACTGGAGTGAGTTAACCAATGAGACGTGAGCGCTCTTCCTAACTGGAGTGAGTTAACCAATGAGAACAGCACTGACATCACACATCATGCTTCCTCTCTCCAGCATATATCAGCCACATCTGTACAGTCTATAGCCTGCAGTCTATAACCTTTAGCATAGATGCTATCTCCTCAAACAAACATGTGCTTCATCAGTCTATAGCCTTTAGCATAGATGCTATCTCCTCAAACACACACACACACACACACACACACAGACACACATGTGCTTCATCAGTCTGAGAAAACAGGACTTTGGGAAAATACAGCTGGTTACACCTATGGTTACGCCTCAAGTAGCTTTCACAAGAGATGAGTCTACTGGTGTCTGATGTACAGTATTGATGTGTTGATGTGTGTGTATTGCTGTGTTGATGTGTGTGTGCTGATGTGGTGTTGTATTGCTGTGTTGATGTGTGTGTTGTGTTGATGTGTGTGTGTTCATGTGGTGTTTCTGATCTTGTAAAAACGGCGCAACAGGCCCGAGAGTGTTGTTGGTCAGCAGAGCGGAGTGGAACATCGGAGGTCAGCGGAGAGGAGCGGGAGCGGACCCTTCTGTTTCCTTGTTTGGGCAGCATTCCCAGACGGGATTAAAGCTGCCGACACACACATCTCCCCTCGGAATGACCACGCCGCATCGACACACACATCTCCCCTCGGAATGATCACGGCGTATCCACACACACACATCTCCCCTCGGAATGACCACCCCGCATCGACACACACATACACACAGGTCAAAGGGCAAGCGTCCCCCGTCCATTCACAATCGAAAAGACCACACACACACCGATCAGTCAAGTGGTCAATACATCAATCTCCTTCCAGCTCCATAATTAAATGCAGGTGATATCTAGAGTGGCCAGTGTGTGTGTGTGTGTGTGTGTGTCCAGGGTCACAGATACAGCACGCTAACGATTAGCTAGTGACCCTACCATGTCCCTGGGTTACCATAGTTACCATAAACTCCCATTAAATGGAGTCACTGCTGGACATGTGAGAGTGCTGGACACACACACACACACACACACACACACACACACACACACACACACACACACACACACACACACACACACACACACACACACACACACACACACACACACACACACACACACACACACACACACACACACACACACACACACACACACACACACACACACACACACACACACACACACACACACACACACACACAATCAAATAAAGTCCCTGGTCACTGCTGGACGTGAGAGTGGGTGATGCCAAAGCTCTGCATGTTTCAGTTGTTCACTTTGATGCTTGGGTCACTCTAGCCAAAATGACACGTTTTGCTTGCAAGTGACTGTTACTCTCTCAAAACACTTCAAACATGCAGCCAAAGCAACGTTTGCCTTCAGACAACAGATCCTGCCGGCAAGTCACTGTGTGATTTCAATCAATCATTACACTGGACAACAAAATGCACAATTTAGTTCTCAAAATGAACATTTTTGCTATGCCTGTTCCGTATCTTCCTCATTTTTCTGGTATAAGAAAAAAAGTATACATGTCAAACAAAACAAACAAATGTCAAACAAAACAAACAAACAAAGCAAAATGTACCGAATAAAAGCATGTCATTGCAGTACAACTTCTCATGGAGATAGAGCTCCAGTAAACAGCTTTAGTGTTAGTGTCTCTTCACCACCTACTGTAGGCAGTGTCTCTAGATGTGCCGTGGATCCATACTTGCAAAACAGCAGCACACAACAGATCTGTTCTGAATAATGAAAGAGTGCTGATTGGAGAAGTGTGCAAATGAGGTCCACAGATGCATCAGAGATTCAGACTCATGCAAGGCATCTCTAGCACCTGGAAAAGAGGCTTTTTTTGTGGGACACCGATCTTTGAATGACAACCTGCTCCCTTAAGGCCTTATCAATACAACCAGCCTTATCAATACAACCAATACTAACCACTAGGGCTGTAACAATCTCCGTATGGGAACCTGTGCAAATAAGGGTCTAGACACAAGGAACATGTGCAAAGGCCAGACACATCGTGTGTGTGTGTGTGTGTGTGTGTGTGTGTGGTCTAGACACAAGGAACATGTGCAGAGGCCAGACACATCGAAAATGATCAAAAAATGCTGTACGCAACAGCACGTTCATTTCACTCCTGATACATTCGACCGTGAGTGTGAAAGATGGCGTACGCAACACTGTTGTTACATTTGACCGTGAGTGTGAAAGATGGCGTACGCAACACTGTTGTGCGCACACAAGCTTTGTGCACGAGGCCCAGGGCACTAAGACCATGAGGCAACTCAGCAGTACATGAACACAGAACATGCACCGCAGAACACAGAACACAACAAACAGAACACGGAACATAACAAACAGAACACAGAACATTTAACACGGAACACGTGTACCACAGAACACAGAACACAATAAACAGAACACAGAAGACGGGATAAAGAACATGGCCCGTAGAACATACAACAAGTAACACAGAACACATGTACCACAGAACATAACTAACAGAAAAACAGAACCGAAGACAGAGGAGCGTGGTCCAAAAGATGAACTCACATCCGGGAACTCGGAATTGCAAATGGTGTGCGCCCCCTTTGGGGGAGAGAACAGCGTGGACAGCGAGGAACAGCCTGGAGAGAAGAGGGCTCCTACATTCACATCTCAGCACACATGAGGAGAGAAGAGGGCTCCTACATTCACATCTCAGCACACATGAGGAGAGAAGAGGGCTCCTACATTCACATCTCAGCACACATGAGGAGAGAAGAGGGCTCCTACATTCACATCTCAGCACACATGAGGAACAGCCAGGAGAGAAGAGGGCTCCTACATTCACATCTCAACACACATGAGGAGAGAAGAGGGCTCCTACATGCACATCTCAACACACATGAGGAGAGAAGAGGGCTCCTACATTCACATCTCAGCACACATGAGGAGAGAAGAGGGCTCCTACATTCACATCTCACACATGAGGAACAGGAGCAAGAGAAGGCTGGCGTGAGTGTGAGAGCGATGTGTGTTCACTGGGATTTAACTCAGACAACCATTACATTTACATCTCTTGCTCTTTCCAATTTACTGACTAAATTATCACAGTCATGGTTGAACTGCTCAATCTTCACCTGCCTTTGGCTGCCTGTTTTGCAAAGTTTGACAAGCTTAAATTAAATGTCATAATATCAATCACACAGACATAATTTACTATTTAATTCTACCACTTGAAACATCAACACATTTTCTACAAGGCCAGATCATTAGTGATGTTCTACTGAAGATTCACAGTTCTCTAGTTAGTAAGCCAACAGCTTTACAATAAAAGTTAGCTATGAGCTGAACGTGTCCTCAACACTGCCATATTGGAAGCCAATTAGGTTGGTAATGAGCAGTTCCAGCATGGATCAGTAACATATAGATAGGAAGACCTCAGAACACCACATACAAACACAGAACACTGACCAACACAACACAGAGCTCAGAAGAACACTGACCCAGAGCCATATCTATATGGCTCTGCACTGACCGACAGAACACAAAACACAGAACAATGACCAACAGAACACAGAACACAGAACACTGACCAACAGAAAACAGAACACAGAACAATGACCAACAGAACACAGAACACTGACCAACATAACACAGAACACAGAACAACGACCAACAGAACACAGAACACAGGACAATGACCAACAGAACACAGAACACTGACCAACAGGAAGACACAGAATACAGAATGCAGAACAC
>NC_085008.1:1205980-1215980 GCF_963854185.1 Sardina pilchardus
CAGCAAAACATGTCGGAGTTTTAGATTATTCCATGCAGATTTCATGACAATCTGCAAAGACTGTCTTATCATGCAGCAGATGGTGATTGTGGTGTGTGTGTGTGTGTGTGTGTGTGTGTGTACCCAGTGATGCTATCTGTGTGGGATCTGAAGGCATCAGAGAATCAGAGAGCCACTCAGAGAAGCGCAGTGTGAGCTCACACACACACACACACACACACACACACACACACACGCGCACACACACACACACACACACACACACACACACACACGACTGTGTATCCATCTCACTCTCAACTTTAAAGTTCAGAGCAAGCAGTCAGACATGTGGCACACTGCCACCGGGGTACAGAGGCAATAAATTGGCCTGGGGGGGGGGGCTGGGGGGGCTGGGGGGGGGGGGGACTAGAGGAACAGGCCGTGAACACACCGCCGTCTCGAGGTCTCTATTAAACACACACACACACACACACACACACACACACACACACACGTCTCGACGTCTCTATTAAACAAGGAGCCGCTCTGCTGGCTTGTCTCACTGTCCAAGTGACACTACAGGGCGTTCGTAAAGATACACACACGTACACACACCTCCACTGCTCACACACACACACTACAACACAAGACTCATCACACACATCACAGACTATTACTATGTCGTTTTCTGCATGTGCAATGGCTAAGCTGCCAGACAAGTGTGTGTGTGTGTGTGTGTGTGACATTACCTCCTCTGCCTACAGTCACACCTTGATTTATTGCCGTCTGAAGAGAAAGGCTTTGAGATGAGCGAGGACTGTGATTAAAGCTTCTTCTCCTCGTAACCCGTGTGTATCCCTCTGTCTACGCTGCGCTCAATACAAAGCAAACTCTACAATTTACGACTGAATGCCACGATATATACACGACTTCTGGCTTATACACACACTCACTCACATACACACACTCACACTTCTGGCTTATACACACACTCACATACACACACTCACACTTCTAGCTTATACACACACTCACATACACACACTCACACTTCTGGCTTTATACACACACTTTTATACACACACTCACACTTCTAGCTTTATACACACAGTCACATACACACTATAACTTCTGGCTTTATACACACACTTTTATACACACACTCACACTTCTGGCTTTATACACACACTTTAATACACACACTCACACTTCTGGCTTTATACACACACTTTTATACACACACTCACACTTCTGGCTTTATACACACTTTTATACACACACTCACACTTCTGGCTTTATACACACACTTTAATACACACACTCACACTTCATCCCACCATTTGGACTCAAGCCTGGTTTGCATAATTTGCTAATAAACTGCCCAAAAATGACATATTAGCATAAAACAAAAATAAGGCTTGGGAGTCGTGCCACCAGCCACAACTCATCACAGGGCGCCTCAGAGCCCGATGCTAAGTAGCATCCCACTCACGCCGACGTGAGAGTCTCACAGCGTATAGAGCCATAATGGGAGTTTTTATCGTAGATGATGCTTCTTCCCACGTCAGTCATTAGGAACGTCAACCTGCACGACTCCCCAACAACAGAGAAGTCGGCGCAGACAAACGCCGGCCGCAGAAAAGTGTTTCAACTTATGAAGTGAATAGATGACACTTCTCCCCAGGTCAATCACCACACAGTGGCCCTCATTTCTCAACCGAGCATAGAAACCAGCGTAGATCTGAGCACACAACCACGCACACGCACACACACACACACACACGCACACAGTGACCCTCATTTCTCAACCGAGCGTAGAACCCAGTGCAGATCTGAGCACACACACACGCACACACACGCACAGACACACACACACACACACACACAGTGACCCTCATTTCTCAACCGAGCGTAGAACCCAGTGCAGATCTGAGCACACACACACGCACACACACGCACAGACACACACACACACACACACACACACACACACACACACAGTGACCCTCATTTCTCAACCGAGCGTAGAACCCAGTGCAGATCTGAGTGCAGTAGACAGCGTAAATCAGGAGTGATTCATGAGACGTTCTCATCACTCCAATCCCATCGTCAGAATAAACGTATGTTGGTAAATATGGCGGCTGAAAACAAGTGTAATCAAAATACCATTCCCCTATGCTCACTTTGAACACCTCACCTCTTTTTTACGACATGAAGGTGCCTAATACGTCCAAAAGAGAAGCGCTTCTGACTTGGAGATAGCCCAGAGACATGGGATCTTCAGGTCCAGTTGAACCTTGTTAATTTTGACAGCTAGAAATGTGCTATTAAGAAACTCCAGGATACTTTATTTTCACAGAGAGAACGCATCACACTACAAATACATACAGTACAAAGTCATACCACACTTGCCACTTGCTCCTTGAAAAAAAAAAATAATAATGACTGTTGTGCTTAATTCTCTTCCATCAAATGTGTCAACACAACAGGCTACATTATGGCAAAGTGGCTACAAATGTGCAGGAAGTCTACGGTCCAAGATATTCCATGAGTTCAACTGTTCAGCTTTCCAATCCTCTGAGACGTGCGTACAGGAGTGGAGGGCGCGCAACTGATCAATGCTCCGTTTAGAGATGAGCGCACACCTGTCCTATACCTGCTTTATATCGTACGTTTGTTTAAGAGATTAATGTCTCTTTCTCTCTCCTGCTCTCTACTGCTACAGGCAAACCTTCTGAAAGTGAACTGCACAGAATGGCCGTGAATATGACTTGTGAAAGAGGGACAATATATCAGTTTGTCCATTCTGACGTCAGGATGCTTCCAGTAGTGATTCTGTATTGAGTTTCGCCCAATCCACATCCAGATGGGGTGATGGTGTCTTAATAGCTTAGACCAGGGTGGGGTCTAGTGAATCTCTCTCCCCCCACCCACCACGGTCCAACACAGTATACTTTACTATACACTGCAGTTTGATTCAAGGCCTTCTACAGAGCCCAAGGGATCCAAGCCACGGTGGAGAAAACAGCTCTCTTCCAGAGAGCAACCTTGAGGCCCAATTCTAGACGGGGGAACCTGACTGAAGATGCCCTCCTGTGTCAGAATAGGCCACTAGATCATGTTGCCATGGTGATACTGCACTTTACTGAACAGGTCACTAGATCACGTTGCCATGGTGATACTGACAAATTGAAATTGATGGATGACCTCTAGTGACCTCTAGTGACCTCTAGTGACCTCTAGTGAGCTCTAGTGAGCGCCTACCTGACGAGGCTCCAGATGAGCGCCAGGTTGTCCTTGCCTCCAGAGATGAAGTGACTGCTGTCGTCGGTGAAGCGCAGACAGGTCAGGTCCTGGTAGTGGCGGTTCAGGATGGCCAACAGGTTGCCCGTGGAAACCTGCACAGACACCGTCAGACGCAGAATGAAGCTCAAGTTGTGTTACCAGGGCGACCAACTGTAGATTCCAATTAGAAACACTTAGATTTTATACTGACTATAAAAGCCTTGTGGCCCTGTTATTTTGAAAGATATGTTGCAGGTTATTGAACAATTAGGTTATTGAACAAGTTAACACAGTTGTAATAAAGTACCCGTAGAAGTCAGTCAACTTTTGATTTAAAACAAGTTCGACAAAGAATGACTAGATAGACCAAGAAAATATCTTCATTTGCTGGAATTGTCATGAACTACCGTGACAACTTTAACAAAAAGTTGATGCCTGTTTTGTTCACATCACATTTAAATAAGAATTCATTCATGTGCCAAGAAATGTCAAACATTACCTCATTATCAGGGTCAATAAGTGGAAATATTTTTAGCCTTTGGAGTCAATATTCTCTGGAATTAGCATGTCACAAAGGCCTGTATATTGTAGCCCAACACCATGATCCTAATAGGATCCGAGCTTGCATTGTCTTGTATGCTGTTTACACTGAGTCTGTAATTTTGCCCTTCTATTGAGTCATATTTCTCAAAATAGCATTGCAACTCCAGCGACAGAGAGAAAATAGAAACGGGGCAGTGTTTCCCACAGATTAGAAGGCAATGTGTGGTGGTCGCCCCATGTCTGACGGGGGGGGGGGGCACCCATATTTTTCATTGCATCGCCTTTTTATCGCTCTCCTTGCATATAATGTAATTTTTTTTTTAACAAGATGTGAAGCTTGTCTTTATTTGAAACACACACACATTATGTAATTATTTACATTATATAGGCCTATACTGACATTTCTGATATTCATAACAGCAAACTTTATGCAGATTATAGCCTACTATTCATATTACAACTCCACTTCTTAAATTCAGCTGACTGGTTGAAGCCTCAAAATATTGTAAACATAGCAGGCTAAGCTTTTCATACTCTACTGGTTGGACTGTTCAGTTTCCCCACATGTGTTTAAGTTTCAAGGTAAGCTAATACTTTTTCTCCTTGTGACAGGCCCTTTTAAGTCTTGGAGTTGAAAAACATTGTTGGTCAGTCAACTTGAATGCAAGAGTTTTAATCAAATGTCTGAAGCATAGCCTACTAATGATGCTAACCGAATATAACAGTAATTTAGCTAGTCGTCTTCTGTGCGTCAATGCGTCCACGATTGTGAATGTTTTATTTGGATTAAATGTGCATGTGGAGGGCGGCTGTCCATTGAGCGCGCACGAGAGCGGGCCAAGGAGAATTAGTTTACTTCTACTGTTTGGTAATTAAGTTGCACGCATAGACTACAAAAGTTGCGGGAGAACTTTATGCTTCTACCCGAGCAGCGTCAGGTGCATCAGTGCGACCACCTACCACACTTCCAGGTATGATCTCGTTGGTTTTCATGGAGACAGACAGCCGCGGTGTACACGGAGGGTAGCGGCTGTGCGTGTGTGTGTGTATGAGAGACAGATGCGCGAGTGACAGAGAGGGAGCGCAGGGAAAGGAAATTCATCTTTACGAATGCTGCGTGTTTTTCAATAGCGTTTCAAAATAAGAATAAATAAATAAATAAAAGAATAACGAAACGCAATATGTGGCGGCCGGTGCTGAATCTGTGGCGCGCCACCGCCACAAATTTGTCTATGTGTGGGAAACACTGCGGGGCGTCCAACAAAAGTTCTATGGGAAGTAGAGAGTGTTCGACCTCATAGCAGCGTTTGTATCCCCGCCCCTGCGGTCACCGGCAGATCTCGCTGCTGCAAGAGGTCAACTTGAACGTGCCTATTGTCTCTCTCCTCCCAGGTCTCCTCCCACAGGTAAATATATGGTCTCTCCTCCCACAGGTAAATATATGGTCTCTCCTCCTACAGGTAAATATATGGTCTCTCTCCTCCCACAGGTAAATATATGGTCTCTCAGACTCACCTCCCACAGGTAAATATATGGTCTCTCTCCTCCCACAGGTAAATATATGGTCTCTCTCCTCCCACAGGTAAATATATGGTCTCTCTCCTCCCACAGGTAAATATATGGTCTCTCAGACTCACCTCCCACAGGTAAATATATGGTCTCTCTCCTCCCACAGGTAAATATATGGTCTCTCTCCTCCCACAGGTAAATATATGGTCTCTCCTCCCACAGGTAAATATATGGTCTCTCTCCTCCCACAGGTAAATATATGGTCTCTCCTCCCACAGGTAAATATATGGTCTCTCTCCTCCCACAGGTAAATATATGGTCTCTCTCCTCCCACAGGTAAATATATGGTCTCTCCTCCCACAGGTAAATATATGGTCTCTCCTCCCACAGGTAAATATGTGGTCTCTCTCCTCCCACAGGTAAATATATGGTCTCTCAGACTCACCTCCCACAGGTAAATATATTATTGTCTCTCAGACTCACCTCCCACAGGTAAATATATGGTCTCTCAGACTCACCTCCCACAGGTAAATATATATGGTCTCTCAGACTCACCTCCCACAGGTAAATATATGGTCTCTCAGACTCACCTCCCACAGGTAAATATATGGTCTCTCTCCTCCCACAGGTAAATATATATGGTCTCTCAGACTCACCTCCCACAGGTAAATATGTGGTCTCTCAGACTCACCTCCCACAGGTAAATATATATGGTCTCTCAGACTCACCTCCCACAGGTAAATATATGGTCTCTCAGACTCACCTCCCACAGGTAAATATATATGGTCTCTCAGACTCACCTCCCACAGGTAAATACAGTGAGGAGCATATGTATTTGATACCATGCTAAAACAGGAATATAAAATCATCATTTGACAGTTGATCTTAATGCCTTAATTCAAAAAATGACTAACAAATAAAACCGCCAAGGACACCAATTTTCTTTGTGATTGAAGAATGTATCTTAAATAAATAAATGTTTTCCTTAAATGCTAAGGGAAGGAAGTATTTGACCCCCTATGTAACCCTATGGGAATTTAGCACATAGGGTTAACATAGGGTCAGGCAGATTTTTATTTTTTAAAGGCCAGCTATTTCATGGATCCAGGATATTATGCATCCTGTTAAAGTTCCCTTGGCCTTTGGAATTAAAATAGCCCCACATCATCACATACCCTTCACCATAGCTAGAGATTGGCATGGTCCTTTTTCCAAAAGGCCTATTAGCCTATTTGATTTGCATTGAGCTCAATGAGCATCAAACAGGCTAATAGGCCTACTGGAAAAAGACCCATGCCAATCTCTAGCTATGGTGAAGGGTATGTGATGATGTGGGGCTATTTTAATTCCAACGGCCAAGGGAACTTTATCAGGATGCATAATATCCTGGATCCATGAAATAGCTGGCCTTTAAAAATAAAAATCTGCCTGCCCCTATGTTAACCCTATGTGCTAAATTCCCATAGGGTTACATAGGGGGTCAAATACTTCCTTCCCCCTAGCATTTAGGAAGAACATTTATTTATTTACGATACGTTCTTCAATCGCAAAGAAAATTGGTGTCCTTAGCGGTTTTATTTTTACTCATTTTTTGAATTAAGGCAATAAGATCAATTGTCAAATGATGATTTTATATTCCTCTTTTTAGGCAACTTTAGCATGGTATCAAATACATGTTCTCCTCACTGTATATGGTCTCTCAGACTCACCTCCCACAGGTAAATATATGGTCTCTCTCCTCCCACAGGTAAATATATATGGTCTCTCAGACTCACCTCCCACAGGTAAATATGTGGTCTCTCAGACTCACCTCCCACAGGTAAATATATGGTCTCTCAGACTCACCTCCCACAGGTAAATATATATGGTCTCTCAGACTCACCTCCCACAGGTAAATATATGGTCTCTCAGACTCACCTCCCACAGGTAAATATATATGGTCTCTCAGACTCACCTCCCACAGGTAAATATATTATCGTCTCTCAGACTCACCTCCCACAGGTAAATACAGTGAGGAGAACATGTATTTGATACCATGCTAAAGTTGACTAAAAAGAGGAATATAAAATCATCATTTGACAATTGATCTTAATGTCTTAATTCAAAAATTGAGTAAAAATAAAACCGCTAACTACCCCAATTTTCTTTGTGAATGAAGAATGTTTCGTAAATAAATAAATGTTCTTCCTAAATGCTAGGGGGAAGGAAGTATTTGACCCCCAATGTAACCCTATGGGAATTTAACACATAGGGTTAACATTGGGGCAGGCAGATTTTTATTTTTTAAGGCCAGCTATTTCATGGATTCAGGTTATTATGCATCCTGATAAAGTTCCCTTGGCCGTTGGAATTAAAATAGCCCCACGTCATTACATACCTTTCACCATAGCGAGAGATTGGCATGGTGCTTTTTGCAGTAGGCCTATTAGCCTGTTTGATGCTCATTGAGCTCAATGCAAATCAAACAGGCTAATAGGCCTACTGGAAAAAGCACCATGCCAATCTCTAGCTATGGTCAAGGGTATGTGATGATGTGGGGCTATTTTAATTCCAAAGGCCAAGGGAAATTTATCGGGATGCATAATATCCTAGATCCATGAAATAGCTGGTCTTTAAAAATAAAAATCTGCCTGCCCCTATGTTAACCCTATGTGTTAAATTCCCATAGGGTTACATAGGGGGTCAAATACTTCCTTCCCCTAGCATTTAAGGAAAACATTTATCTATTTACGATACATTCTTCAATCACAAAGAAAATTGGTGTCCTTGGCGGTTTGATTTTTACTCATTTTTTAAATTAAGGCATTAAGATCAATTGTCAAATGATGATTTTATATTCCTGTTTTAGCATGGTATCAAATACATGTGCTCCTCACTGTATATATGGTCTCTCAGACTCACCTCCCACAGGTAAATATATATGGTCTCTCAGACTCACCTCCCACAGGTAAATATATTATCGTCTCTCAGACTCACCTCCCACAGGTAAATTATATGGTCTATCAGACTCACCTCCCACAGGTAAATATATTATCGTCTCTCAGACTCACCTCCCACAGGTAAATATATTATCGTCTCTCAGACTCACCTCCCACAGGTAAATATATGGTCTCTCAGACTCACCTCCCACAGGTAAATATATATAGTCTCTCAGACTCACCTCCCACAGGTAAATATATGGTCTCTCAGACTCACCTCCCACAGGTAAATATATATAGTCTCTCAGACTCACCTCCCACAGGTAAATATGGTTATGGTCTCTCAGACTCACCTCCCACAGGTAAATATATATGGTCTATCAGACTCTCCTCCCACAGGTAAATATATGGTCTCTCAGACTCACCTCCCACAGGTAAATAGCGTCAGCGATGCCCGCCAGCACATAGAGTCCGTCAGGTGAGGTGGTGAGACAGGTGACGATGCCGGGGCACACGATCTTCTGCTGGAGCTGGTCCTAGTGACGCACACACATGAAGTTATTTACACACACAATGAAGTTATTTACACACACCAATGAAGTTATTTACATACACCAATGAAGTTATTTACACACACAAATGAAGTTATTTACACACACCAATGAAGTTATTTACACACACACACATGAAGTTATTTACACACACAAATTAAGTTATTTACACACACAAATTAAGCTATTTAATATTTACACACACAAATGAAGTTATTTACGCACACAAATGAAGTTATTTACGCACACAAATGAAGTTATTTACACACACAAATGAAGCTACTGTTCTGAAAGAAATGGCATGATGCACATGCAAGATGCAGACTGGATAGAGTCTGTGTATGATGGCAGGTTACTGTCCATGATAGAGTGTGTGTATGGTGGCAGGTTAAGTGTGTGTACTGTCCATGATAGAGTTTGTGTATGGTGGCAGGTTACTGTCCATGATAGAGTGTGTGTATGGTGGCAGGTTAAGTGTGTGTACTGTCCATGATAGAGTCTGTGTGTGGTGGCAGGTTACTGTCCATGATAGAGTGTGTGTGTGGTGGCAGGTTACTGTCCATGACAGAGTCTGTGTATGGTGGCAGGTTACTGTCCATGATGGAGTCTGTGTATGGAGGCAGGTTAAGTGTGTGGTGTGTACTGTCCATGATGGAGTCTGTGTATGGAGGCAGGTTAAGTGTGTGGTGGCAGGTTACTGTCCATGATAGAGTGTGTGTATGGTGGCAGGTTAAGTGTGTGTACTGTCCATGATAGAGTGTGTGTATGGTGGCAGGTTAACTGTCCATGATAGAGTGTGTGTATGGTGGCAGGTTACTGTCCATGATAGAGTGTGTGTATGGTGGCATTTTCAGCACGATATCTACTAAAATATGCAGCACACAGACCTCAATGTCCAAATGTATTCATTTCATCACCACCATAACAATAACCACAACAGTAGTTATTGTAACAGTAGTAACAGTAACAACAACAACAACATCAAAAGAACATATTACAGACACATACTGTAAATAAAAAGAACCAAACAATTAGATCAAGTTTTCAATCATGACACTGACAGCACTTTCACAATGCACGCCACACACACATGCACATGCACATGCACATGCAATACGGATATGATTGTGCTCTACGGACATTCACTTCAAAGAACTGAAGTTTACGACGTTATCAGAGAGTGGTGTGTGTAAGTGTACATCATGTAATGAT
>NC_085008.1:1218480-1220980 GCF_963854185.1 Sardina pilchardus
TGGATGGGAATGGAGGAAAGGTCACTGGTGCAACCAAGAGGAGAGGAGCCAGCACATATATATGTATAGGAGCCAGCGCATATATATATAGGAGCCAGCACATATACAGTATATGTAGTAGCCAGCACATACAGTATATACAGTATATGTATAGTAGCCAGCACATATATATAGGAGCCAGCGCATATATATAGGAGCCAGCGCATATATAGTATATGTATAGTAACCAGCACATATATATATAGGAGCCAGCACATACAGTATAATGTATAGCAGCCAGCGCATATATATGTATAGTAGCCAGCGTTTCTATGGTAGCCAGCGCATTTCTACTGTATATAGTAGCCAACGTACAGTATATATGTATGTATAGTAGCCAACATATATCTATGGTAGCCAGCGCATACATATTCAAATATATACATATATATATATATAATATATACAGAATACATATAGCCAGCTAGGATATGGTAGCCAGTGTGGCTTGAACAAATGGAGCCTGTAACTCTGTGATAAAAGAGCGAAGCATGGAAGGTCTTTGGCTGGTAGATGGAGGTTAACATACTCTATGTTTTGTCAAAAGGATGTTTGTCTAACATCCTTGCACTCGGAGAAAACAGGAATGTTTCCATACACTCCTCTCTACTCACCACCACCGTAACAGTGCAGTCAATCTCCTCTCTAGTCCACCACTAGCAGTGCTGTCAATCCATCACCATCACTGAGACCATCGCTGCATTTGCATGTTCATGATGTGGATGGTTTTATCCTGACAGACTGGTGTTTGTGTGTGGTGTATGTGTGTGTGTGTGTGTGTGTGTGTGTGTGTGTGTGTGTGTGTGTGTGTGTGTGTGTGTGTGTGTGTGTGTGTGTGTGTGTGTGTCTGTGTGTGTGTGTGTGTGTGTGTGTGTGTGTGTGTGACCTACACAACTTTTCAAATATAGGCCTACTTATGGATATTTTTTATTTGAGTACTATTGCAACAACTGTATATTGTATTTAATTGCAAGTGTGCCTATGTTAACTGATCAAGCTACATGTACTGTGTACGTTAGCAGGTTAAGCTTATACTTTGTATGTTAGCAAGTTAAGCTTGTACTGTGTATGTTTGCAGGTTAAGCTTGTACTGTGTATGTTAGGTTAAGCTTGTACTGTGTATGTGAGCAAGTTAAGCTTGTACTGTGTATGTTAGGTTAAGCTTGTCCTGTGTATGTTAGCAAGTTAAGCTTGTACTGTGTATGTTAGCAAGTTAAGCTTATACTGTGTATGTTAGGTTAAGCTTGTACTGTGTATGTTAGCAAGTTATGCTTGTACTGTGTATGTTAGGTTAAGCTTGTACTGTGTATGTTAGCAAGTTAAGCTTGTACTGTGTATGTTAGCAAGTTAAGTTTATACTGTGTATGTGAGCAGGTTAAGTTTGTGTACTGCGTATGTGCCTCCCCTGCACCCTGTCGTGTTAAAGCTGTCCTCCTTCTCACCGACATTTCCTGTGCCCTCTACAACTTCCTCAAACACAAAAGCTTTGAAGTTCACCTTCCATGCACAAGTACTCTACTGGGGTTCCTACACACACCAGTCCTCTCCTGGGGTTACACACACACCAGTCCTCTCCTGGGGTTACACACACACCAGTCCTCTCCTGGGGTTACACACACACCAGTCCTCTCCTGGGGTTACACACACCAGTCCTCTCCTGGGGTTACACACACCAGTCCTCTCCTGGGGTTACACACACACCAGTCCTCTCCTGCAGTTACACACACCAGTCCTCTCCTGCAGTTACACACACCAGTACTCTCCTGGGGTTACACACACACCAGTCCTCTCCTGGGGTTACACACACACCAGTCCTCTCCTGGGGTCACCTCATAGCTAATACCCTCAGTCATCATTCTCTAAATGCTTGGTGAAGTGAATGTGTGTGTGTGTGTGTGTGTGTGTGTGTGTGTGTGTGTGTGTGTGTGTGTGTGTGTCAGGCCAGGATATGGATAATAACTTCATCATGTGTAATAACATGCGCCTACATGAAGAGTGCATGGCATTAGCCCTTATGCAACAGAGAACTGGGGGCAATTTAAAGGGGGACTATTTCCTTCAAATAGATGTCATGGAAATCTGCTCACCCCATGCACTGATTCCATAAGAACAGACCTCCATCTATTTTTATACGCTATTCACATTCCTGACCTACTGATGACATTGTCATCAATGAAAAAGGCTGTTGGGAAAGAACTTTGTGGCTAACATGTTGGTGCAGTGCAAGTGTAGAGATTTAGGCCTACTTAGAAACTCCCTGACTCTTGTTGGCACTTAGAAACTCCCTGACTCTTGTTGGTGCAATACAAGTGCAGAGATGTACTTAGAAACTCCCCGACTCTTGGCTGCATTTCAGCTATCTGGGGCAAAAGTTGGCCCCGACCTGCAAGAGTCTCAGAACTTTATCTTTATCGGAAATATTTATGGCGTGCTGTGAGTTACCTTGGCAACCAGAGTGCCT
>NC_085008.1:1225980-1238480 GCF_963854185.1 Sardina pilchardus
AAGTAGCCGGTCCGGACTCACAGCTGCGTCTGTACTGTATACAGTATATACTGTACACTTAAATATATACTACACACATATACGGTGCGGACTCACAGCTGCATCTGTAGGTGCCGTTTGCTGTATACTTACACAGTTGATATATATATATACTGTATAAATCTATACTGTATACACACTACAGTACAGTGCGGACTCACAGCTGCGTCTGTAGGTGCTGTTTGCTGTATACTTATACAGTAGATATATAAAATCTATACTGTATACACACACATATACGGTGCGGACTCACAGCTGCGTCTGCAGGTACTGTTTGCTGGCCCTACAGCCTGCTGCGGTCTTCTCGGCGGCCGTCTGCAGGCTCGCCGCGGCGGCTTTCCGCGCCTCACAGGAGTCCAGCTCATGCAGCTTCTCCGTCAGGTTACTCTGGAGCCCCTCCATCTCGTCTGGAGCGGAACACAGAATCAGAACACAGAATCAGAACACAGAATCAGAACACAGAATCAGAGGACAGAACTGCATGACCAAACCACATCAGCACAGATCATGACACAGCTCATAGCATCAGTCCAGGTCAGCTTTTAGAGTTAAAAAGACCCCTCAATAAAGCAGATCTTTTGAAGCTTGATAATACAGCGTGGTGGTCATATCATGTGTAGCCTACTGACCAACACAAAGCCAGGCTTTGTAAACTGAGTCACCAGCGTTCATGTAAATCCCTGTGGCCATAAACATGGGTGATGGGTGATGGAAAAAGATAACCCAGCTTTGAGCATTTCAAATCCAGTAATAAACTCCTGGGAGAGTTGGCCAACTACATACTGTAATAACTCGCCCCTCTAATGCTCTTCACTTGCCATAGCTTGGGTCCGTGCCAGCAGCATTGAGATGTTTTGAGTGTGTTTGTCAGAGGAACATATGAAGATTAAAATAAAGGCCTCCACTTATAAGGCAATGTCTGGGATTCCTTATCAATCTGCTGCCCAGCGCAGAGCCGAGCTTCATGACGCGCGGCGGCTATTTTGGGAGCGGAGTGAGTCAGGGCAGGGCACGCTCGTTTCCATCACTCTGGAGGAACGTTCTCAAGCCATGAGCCATAGCAACGCAGCCTTTTACCATAGCAACGCAGCCTTTTACCATAGCAACGCAGCCTTTTACCATAGCGACGCAGGTCTGAGCAGGGGAGTAGGGTTCTCAAGCCAGGAGCCATAGCTATGCAGTTCTGTGGAGGGAAGAGGGAGGGAGGCTCCTCTCAGGATATCTCCAGCTAACATGGCAGATAACATCTCAAGGCCACACTCACCTCACAGCCAGCGTCATTAACCCACTAATGCCCATGCCCATAATATACCAGGCTAGCTCTCCCAGCGTCATTAACCCACTAATGGCCATGCCCAATACACCAGGCTAGCTCTCCCAGCGTGTATTAACCCACTAATGGCCATGCCCATAATATACCAGGCTAGCTCTCCCAGCGTGTATTAACCAACTACCAGGCTAGCTCTCCCAGCGTCATTAACCCACTAATGGCCATGCCCATAATATACCAGGCTAGCTCTCCCAGCGTCATTAACCCACTAATGGCCATGCCCATAATATACCAGGCTAGCTCTCCCAGCGTCATTAACCCACTAATGACCATGCCCATAATATGCCAGGCTAGCTCTCCCAGCGTCATTAACCCACTAATGGCCATGCCCAATATACCAGACTGGCTCTCCCAGCACACATCAAACACCCCAAACCTTTAAATCATCCTCTAATACTGTATGTTCAGCCAACATTATCAGATTATATTCTCGACTAACATTACTGTACTTTTTTCACAATCCTGGCCAGCATCCCTAGTTGCCCAATATCCCTCGCCTCTGCTGCTCTCTGATCTTAGAGTCAGAACCGTGTTTTAGTATCAAGCACTGTATGTTGACGCACGGGAGGAGATGGTCTCTGTTGCTGCTGGTGTGTGTGAGCATGTAAGGCCGCCTGAGGCCTGTGGAGACTCCTCTGGCTGTGGCCACGGGAGATTTTCCTATCGGGCGGTTCAGAGGCTCTCCGCTTCCTTAAAGCGCTCAGAGGGAAGGACGTGCGGGGAGCAGGCAAAGTTCCGCTCGCCATCTGCGCCGGAGATCTAGCTGAGCCTGCAGGAGTGGGAGGTGTGTGTGTGTGTGTGTGTGTGTGTGTGTGTGTGTGTGAGGTGTGTGTGTGTGTGTGTGTGTGAGGTGTGTGAGGTGTGGGCGAATGGGATGGAGATGTGACAGCAGTGTTGTTATGCCTGAGGGGCGTCAGGGCTCCGGTATTAAGCTTCTCTGTGGCCCGGTCCCAGTCCATATTAAACTGGGTTCATATCAATAGCACCTACAGTATAGCATGTTCTCCCTTTAGCGCTTCTGTCCACATTAAAACAGCACATTACAACGCTGAAAATTATTATTTATTTTGAAAACTAAATGACACACTTCTCTATCAGTTTTCTGGTGTAGACGCAACAGCTCTTAGTCCAGGACTCGTGAACCCACTGCTTGGGCATTGCAGATTCAGCATTAATGTGAGGCCATGACAGTTTACTATGACAGGGATCAGGTTTCACTGTAATGTGGATCAGGCTTTAATAGGGATCAGATTTTACTGTAATGTGGATCAGGTTTTAACGTGAATCACGTTTAATGTGGATCAGGTTTTAATGTGGATCACATTTAATGTGGATCAGGTTTTAACGTGAATCACGTTTACTGTAATGTGGATCACGTTTAATGTGGATCACGTTTAATGTGGATCAGGTTTTAATGTGGATCAGGCTTTAACGTGGATCAGGTTTTAATGTGGATCACGTTTAATGTGGATCACGTTTAATGTGGATCAGGTTTTAATGTGGATCAGGCTTTAACGTGGATCAGGTTTTAATGTGGATCAGGTTTTAATGTGGATGAGGCTTTAACGTGGATAAGGTTTTAATGTGGATCACGTTTAATGTGGATCAGGCTTTAACGTGGATAAGGTTTTAATGTGGATCAGGTTTTAATGTGGATCACGTTTAATGTGGATCAGGTATAAATGTGATTTTCAGGTTCCCTAATTCCAGCAATGCTGAGGTGAGATGGGGATCGACTGTTGTTCGGGGTCCAGGCATTGGCCAGGATCGGTCGTTTCTGTTTGGGACTCGGGCTTTAATGAGACACGGGTCGGCTGTTCAGCCAAATCATGAGTCACTCGTCGGCTCAATGCGAAAGTTGTAGCCAGAGTGAGGAAAACACATTAGAGGCCTCTGATGATGAAGAGGCCAAAGGGCAGATGATGTTACAGTATTAGGACCAGGTTAAAGGGCACATGTTGTTACAGTAGGACCAGGTTAAAGGGCACACGATGTTACAGTAGGACCAGGTTAAAGGGCATATGATGTTACAGTCTTAGGACCAGGTTAAAGGGCACACAATGTTACAGTAGGACCAGGTTAAAGGGCACATGGTGTTACAGTAGGACCAGGTTAAAGGGCACACGATGTTACAGTAGGACCAGGTTAAAGGGCACATGGTGTTACAGTAGGACCAGGTTAAAGGGCACAGGATGTTACAGGAGGACCAGGTTAAAGGGCACATGGTGTTACAGTAGGACCAGGTTAAAGGGCACAGGATGTTACAGTAGGACCAGGTTAAAGGGCACACGGTGTTACAGTAGGACCAGGTTAAAGGGCACATGGTCTTTGGACGGATCAACTCTTTTCACCCAGAGGCAGAAAACGGGCTTTGAAGTTACACAGTGCGTGACAAAGAAGAGCCCAAGACCCTGTTCTTGGACAAAATTCTGAATCAGAAATCTCGCCCTGAACCTGTGGGATACTGTGGGACACGGAGGGTCTTCATGTTACAACCGGTTTCAGGGGACTTCCCCGTTTTTGGTTGTCTGTCCCCGGGGAAAGGCAGAACAACTGTTCTGAAGATAAAATGTACGTATTTCAATCAGATTGAGAGTCAAACTGAAAATGCCCCCATTTTTTTCACATTTTTGGGATTATGTCCCCAGTTTTGGCCACCTTATGTTACACTGAAATCTAACAACTGTACAAGTCCTTCTCTCAGGATGAACTTTTGAGTGTAAGACATTCTGGGTGAAAGTAATTAATGATTGGGAGAAATTAATTTGAGGCGTCCCCTTTTAGACACAGTCGATATACTACCTATTAGGAGAAGGAGGAAGAGTGGATTCTTGCAGAGAAGGTATATTACAGGAACAAGCACCTACAGTACATTTGAAAGCAAGTATTTTGTTAAGAGTTTGAACCAATCTGGAAGCTAAAGGTTGCATAACCTTCACGTTAGAGTGTAACTTAGTTTACAAGCCCCCATCCATAATGTAAACTCATTTTTAAATGAATCCTGTTGTGTTTGTTTACTCGGTAGCAGGGTTTCTATGGTTACGTGGGAGGAAAAGTGTCTAAGAATACCAGCAGTGAGCAAGCCCTCCTCTCCTGCTAGCCAATGAGAAGGCAGCTGAGCGGAGTGGACGACGCGCCGTGACGGAGACTTTCCTACCTCGCTGCAGGGAGAGCCGCGCTGTGAGGTTGGCCTCGACGGCCTCATGCAGCTCGATGGCATTTTCCAGCGCTGTAATGTTCGCGTTCAACAGGACCTGCCAGAGGAGGAAAAATAACACAATGCTGTCATTGAATGACTAATCAAAACACACCGTGGATACCAAGACGTGTGTGTGTGTGTGTGTGTGTGTGTGTGTGTGTGTGTGGTAAGTCAGAAAGCTGACTGGAGTGCCTGTTTGCTCCGTGTGGCATGCTTGGTTGTGAGAGAGAGCAGGCGTGTGCTTGGCCAGCTCCAGATATGGCCATGAGAGTGCTCTGGGAAAATCACACTCTTTTGGAGTAATGCTGCACTGGGCATATTTACACAACGTTGATTCAGGAGTGTGTATCGTGGGCATTCGGGAGTGAGAGGACCAGTCTTGAACATGCTCCTGTCTGTGTGAGTGTGTGTCTGTCTGTCTGTCTGTCTGTGTCTGCGTGTGTGTGTGTGTGTGTGTGTGTGTGTGTGTGTGTGAGAGAGTGTGAGTGTGTATGAGGCGGGCCTCGGGGGTGAGGAGTGCGCGTGTGTTCCTACGAGACTCTGGCGTTTCCAGGAAGAGAGCGTCCTCCCCATTTTAATATTGTCAGCGCTGATTTGAGACGCATTTGCATGAGCCTACAGTCTGCGGTTACCTGGAACTGCTCCACTTCACCTGATTGGTAAGTGTGTGTGTGTGTGTGTGTGTGTGTGTGTGTGTGTGTGTGTGTGTGTGTGTGTGTGTGTGTGGAGTCTCTGGACACGATATCATGCTGCTAAGTGGAGGAGGTCACATCCCTTACACTGGGCCAAGTGCAGAGGAAGATACTAACATACGCCACACACACACATACATACACACACACACACACACACACACACACACGCACACACACACACAGATGCACAAACACATATTAACATACACCAGACTGGGTAACATCCCCTCCAAAGCTACTAACATACGCCAGACTAGTTAAATCCCCCTCCAAAGCTACTAACATACGCCAGCCTGGGTAAAAGGTACAAAGAAAGCTACTAACATACAGCGCACTGGGAAAAATTCAATCCAGAACTGTAAAACTAGACACTGAAGTCATATCCCTAATAAGGCATCAAGTTTAAGGAAACCCACAAGCACAGTTTGTCAGGAACTACTCTACTTTATCAAAGGACACTGAAATGAATGTGTGCCCGTGATGTCACAGATCAATGCCACGCCTAAACCTCAGCCCCTGAAGCTAAAACAGATCTGCCCCTAAACTGCACCATATCTGCCCCTAAACTACACCATAACTGCCCCTAAACTACACCATATCTGCCCCTAAACTGCACCATATCTGCCCCTAAGCTAAACTACACCATAACTGCCCCTACAGTACAGCTACACTATGCCATATTTGCCCTAAATCTATGTGCTAGCCCAAATAAGTCCTTGCAAATGATCTGCTATCCTGAAGGAATTTGGATTGAACTTTCTGAGAAACAGAAACTTTGAAAGTGAAACCGTTTGAGAGCAGCGGTTCTCCGCTAAACCTGAGGATCAGGGTCTGGTGTCCTGAGGGCAGAGAGGTAAAGGATGCGTTTGAACTGGCAAACACATCTCTCTGCCAGAAATAAACCTGCATAAACACACTACTATAAACCGACAAACCTTACTGACACAAACACACACATACACACACACACACAGAGCCATTCAGAGAGAAATAAAACTAAACACTCACTCTCCAGGCTTCCCCCCGAGCAAGTCACTGGGGACAGGAGAGGTAACAGCAGGGCGAGCACATCCCATAATCGTACTCACGTTGTCCTGTCGACAGTCGTCCAGGGAGACGTTGACCTGGAGGAGCTTGTGCTTGTAGTGGTCGATCTGGCCCTGCAGCAGCGTCTGGTTGTTCCAGCCCTGTCGGACGAGAGCCTCCAGCGCCCGCTTGTCCTCGGCCCACGTGACCCGGGCGCCCTCCTGCTCCTCGGTGAGCTCCTGCAGCTCCCGGCGGCACTGGCTGGCGCCCTTCATGTCGGGCGAGGTCGCCCACACCACGATGATGATCAGCGAGATGATGGACCACAGCGCCAGCACGGCGATCAGCACGTTGCGCGTCGTCTGGGACGACTTGGAGCTCGCCATCCTGCCGGGGCACACGCTGGGCGCAGGGGTCAGGGGTCGGGGGTCAGGACCGGGCGGGTCGGGTCGGGTCGGGTCGGGTCCGTTTGGGTCGAGTCCGTTTGGGTCGGACGCTGCTGAGGCGGCTCAGGACCGGGCGCGGCGGGGTGGGTCGGGTCCGTTTGGGTCGGGTCCGTTTGGGTCGGACGCTGCTGAGGCGGGTCAGCGGTTAAGAATATCCTCCAGGGAATCCACCGGGCAGAAGGCTCCTTTTTCCCACAGGCTGAGTGTGTGCTGTATGTGTCTGTGTGTGTGTGTAGGAGAGCACGTGCGCACAGTCGTGTGTGTCTGTGAGTGAGTGAGTGAGTGAGTGAGTGAGAGTGTTTGTGAGTGTAGTGAGTGGTGTCCTCTGGATGCGGGGTGTGTGAAATGAGTGTGTGTGTGAGTGGACTTCCCCTAAAAACCTCTCTGCCTGAGATGGGCAGGATAGGGGCGGGGCCACACCCCTACTGATGCAGACAGGAGGCTGAACCTGATGTAGAGAGAGGGAGGGGAGAGAGAGAGAGAGGGAGAGAGGGAGGGAGAGAGAGAGAGGGCAGAGAGGGAGAGGGGGAGAGAGAGGGAAAGAGTACACACACTTTTCCATGGTACTGTGACTGTTCATCCCATGCCTTTTTTTCTTTCTCTGAATGTTCTGAATGTTGCAGTGTGATTGTACAAAGTGTCATGCTGTTCTGTTTTCTCTGCTTTGGCAACACTGTACCCACTACCTACAGTACAGTACAGCCATGCTCATCAAGCAACGCTGAACTGAACTGAGAGAGGGGGATAGAGGGAGGGAGGAAGGGAGGGAGGGAGAGAGAGAGTGGGAAAGACAGAGTAACATTGTGGAAAAGTAAAGGGGAAAGAGTGAGAGTAAGAAACATTGAGAAATAGGGAAGGGGTGAAAGAAAGAGAGAGAACAACTGAGAGAGAGAGAGGGGGGGAGGAAAAGGAGTCACAGGGGAGAGAGAGAGAGAGAGAACTACAGAGGGAGAGAGAGAGGGGGAGAGAGAGTGGGAGAGAGGAGAGAGAGAGAGTGGGAGAGAGAGAGAGGGAGAGAGACTGGAAAAGAAAAGCACACATGGAGCTGGAGGGAGAGAGTGAGTCAGACACACACAGAGGAAAAGAGAGAGAATGAGAGAGTGAGCAAATGAAAAAGAGAGAGAGGGAATGAGAGGGACAATGAGAGACAGAGAGAATAAGAAAGAGAGAGAGAGAGAATAAAAAAGGGAGAGAGAGAATAAGAAAGAGAAAGAAAGAGAAAGAGAGAGAGAATAAGAAAGAGAGAGAGAGAGAGAGAGAGAGAGAATAGGGAGATCTGATCTGAGATTAGGTTCCCGCTCGTGTCCTCAGACTGCTCTGGGGAGGAAACGAAAGTCAAAGTGCCGACTCTTTCCCCTGAGAGACGAGCGTCTCTCTTTCTGTTTCCCCTGTGAGGCGAGCGTCTCTCTTTTTGTTTCCCCTGAGAGACGAGCGTCTCTCTTTCTGTTTCCCCTGAGAGACGAGCGTCTCTCTTTCTGTTTCCCAATCGTGGAGCCCGAGGCCCTGGCGGCTCATCCCGGGAACACTCGGAGCGCTTGTTGCTATTGGCTCATCCAGGGAACACTCCGAGCGCTTGTTTGGTTCCTCAGCTATTTCTTATTTTAAACACTTTCACTAGTGCCCACAGCTGCAGCAGCAGGAGAGACTCAGTCTTTCCTGAAACGTTGCCAGCACCCCCCCCCCCCCCCCCCCATACACACACACACACACACACACACACACCACGCCTGCCCGCTTGCCACTGCCACTCCTACCCCTGAGTGCCCAGGCCTCTCTGCCACCACCCCGTGTCCACACCCTGTGCCACTGTTCCACCGGCATGCTGCCGCTACTTCTCTCGAGGCTTTGCCAGCGCACGGTGACATGGGCATGTGAAACAGCCCTCCTGCCCCAACCGGGGGCTTCTCTCAGTGTGGGGGGGCAACCGGGGGCTTCTGTCAGTGTGGGGGGCCAAGGGGGGGGGGCAGGTGATGTACGGATCTATATGCTTCCTAACTGGTCATGGAAGAGCAGGTGCTGTATGGATCTATGTACTTCCCAGCTGAGAGGATCGTGGATGTTGAGACACAGATGGACTGTTGGTTTGATGGTGGCCAGATTCATTCCTCTTGAGTGACTCATCTCGCACCTCTTCTGATGATGTTCTTATCTCTGGATCAGATTCATTCCTCTTGAGTGACTCATCTCACACCTCTTCTGATGATGTTCTTGTCTCTGGATCAGATGATCGAGCACCTCTTCTGATGATGTTCTTATCTCTGGATCAGATTCATTCCTCTTGAGTGACTCATCTCACACCTCTTCTGATGATGTTCTTGTCTCTGGATCAGATGATCTCGCACCTCTTCTGATGATGTTCTTATCTCTGGATCAGATTCATTCCTCTTGAGTGACTCATCTCACACCTCTTCTGATGATGTTCTTGTCTCTGGATCAGATGATCGAGCACCTCTTCTGATGATGTTCTTATCTCTGGATCAGATTCATTCCTCTTGAGTGACTCATCTCACACCTCTTCTGATGATGTTCTTGTCTCTGGATCAGATGATCGAGCACCTCTTCTGATGATGTTCTTATCTCTGGATCAGATTCATTCCTCTTGAGTGACTCATCTCGCACCTCTTCTGATGATGTTCTTGTCTCTGGATCAGATGATCGAGCACCTCTTCTGATGATGTTCTTATCTCTGGATCAGATTCATTCCTCTTGAGTGACTCATCTCGCACCTCTTCTGATGATGTTCTTGTCTCTGGATCAGATGATCGAGCACCTCTTCTGATGATGTTCTTATCTCTGGATCAGATTCATTCCTCTTGAGTGACTCATCTCGCACCTCTTCTGATGATGTTCTTGTCTCTGGATCAGATGATCGAGCACCTCTTCTGATGATGTTCTTATCTCTGGATCAGATGATCGAGCACAATAGAGGCCCCAGATACCTCCCAGTCGTGTGTTTCTCTGACAAAATACCTCTCTGTTGAAATGCAGGTGAAGTGAAGGTTTACCAGACTGTACTAACTAAGAAACCACTTTGCGCCATATCAGAGTTTTAAGGCCAATATACATTTAGAATGTGCATTTTCTTGATCATGTTTGCAGGACTGGAAATTATAAGCCCACTTCCCAACGGGAGAAGTCCGATCTGGAAGCCTCAGCTGAAAGTTCTTCCAGGAAGACTGATGCTACAGCACTCATTCATTCATTACTCCTGACCAATCAGCAATCAACACCTCATTCATCCGTTACTCCTGACCAATCAGCAATCAACACCTCATTCATCCGTTACTCCTGACCAATTAGCAATCAACACCTCATTCATCCGGTACTCCTGACCAATCAGCAATCAACACCTCATCCATTACTCCTGACCAATCAGCACTCAACACCTCATTCATCCATTACTCCTGACCAATCAGCACTCAACACCTCATCCATTACTCCTGACCAATCAGCACTCAACACCTCATTCATCCATTACTCCTGACCAATCAGCACGCAACACCTCATCCATTCGTTACTCCTGACCAATCAGCACTCAACGACTCATTCATTACTCCTGACTAATCAGCAATCAACACTCAACACCCCAGTCATTCATTACTCCTGAACACGTCTTTAAAATGCCTGCTGACACACCTGTTCTACTGCTTTCAGGTGTCAAGTTTTGATGCTCCGCTCCTGCCCCAACTCAGGGCAACTGAGGCCTGCACACTCCACTACTCCCCCAACTCAGGGCAACTGAGGCCTGCACACTCCGCTACTGCCCCAACTCACTCCACTCCTGCCCCAACTCACTCCACTCCTGCCCCAACTCACTCCACTCACTCCACTCCTGCCCCAACTCACTCCACTCCTGCCCCAACTCACTCTACTCCTGCCCCAGCTCACTCCACTACTGCCCCAGCTCACTTCACTACTGCCCCAACTCACTCCACTACTGCCCCAGCTCACTCCACTCCTGCCCCAACTCACTCCACTACTCCACTCCTGCCCCAACTCACTCCACTCCTGCCCCAACTCACTCCACTCCTGCCCCAACTCACTCCACTACTCCACTCCTGCCCCAACTCACTCCACTACTACCCCAACTCACTCCACTCCTGCCCCAGCTCACTCCACTCCTGCCCCAACTCACTCCACTCCTGCCCCAGCTCACTCCACTACTGCCCCAACTCACTCCACTACTCCACTCCTGCCCCAACTCACTCCACTACTACCCCAACTCACTCCACTCCTGCCCCAGCTCACTCCACTACTGCCCCAGCTCACTCCACTCCTGCCCCAGCTCACTCCACTACTGCCCCAACTCACTCCACTACTCCACTCCTGCCCCAGCTCACTCCACTACTCCACTCCTGCCCCAACTCACTCCACTACTGCCCCAACTCACTCCACTCCTGCCCCAACTCACTCCACTACTGCCCCAACTCACTCCACTCACTCCACTACTGCCCCAACTCACTCCACTCCTGCCCCAACTCACTCCACTCCTGCCTCAACTCACTCCACTACTCCACTCCTGCCCCAACTCACTCCACTACTACCCCAACTCACTCCACTCCTGCCCCAGCTCACTCCACTACTGCCCCAGCTCACTTCACTACTCCACTCCTGCCCCAACTCACTCCACTACTCCACTCCTGCCCCAACTCACTCCACTCCTGCCCCAACTCACTCCACTCACTCCACTCCTGCCCCAACTCACTCCACTCCTGCCCCAACTCACTCCACTCCTGCCCCAGCTCACTCCACTACTGCCCCAGCTCACTCCACTCCTGCCCCAACTCACTCCACTACTCCACTCCTGCCCCAACTCACTCCACTCCTGCCCCAACTCTGCCCCAACTCACTCCACTCCTGCCCCAGCTCACTCCACTACTCCACTCCTGCCCCAACTCAGGGCAACTGAGGCCTCCACACTCTGAGACTTGGGCTGAGCACAGAGCCTACAGTACGCCAAACACTTTATTATGTTTTAATTATGTTGTTATTGCTTTGTTGCTGTAAATCCCCTTAAGGATGAAATGCTGCCAGCCTTCTTTATTGCGTTCTGAATCCTCTTGGTGGGTGTGTTCTCCCCCTCCGATGCACGAGAGCAAACGTTACGCTTAGCAAGAACCGGAAGTGGAAAAGTCCAGCTTCAGAAAGTGAAAGTCCAAGGACATATTGGTTCTACTGTACCTGTGCACTTAATACAGGTGATCTACACCAATACGCTGCTCTCCCTTTACATCCCAGGGAAGTTAAGAGTTAAGTGTAGCTTCTTAACAAACTAGCGGGATTGCTTCATAAAACATCACAAATTGCATTGATATTGCTCAGTCTGAATTCATCTGACACATTCTCGCTGTTACAAGAGAATCCATGTCTGTTCTCTCTCTCTCTTACTGTCTGCCTCTCTCTCTCTCTATCTCTCTCTCTCACGGTCTCTCACTGTTTCTCTCTTTATTTTTCTCTCGCTCCCTCTCTTCTCCTCTCGTCTGCCTTTTCTCAGTTTGTTTTGGGGGCATAGCTGTGGTGTTCTGCTGAATCTATCTTTAAGGTATCAAGACAAATAAGCTGTGTTGAAGCAACACTGCCTCACATTGTGAGCCGTCTCCTCCTCTCCAGCCCTCTCTGGTTCCACTCTCTGTGCGCATAAAGATGCACTTGTTCAATAATCAACATTTCTGACGCTCTGGTGCGGGGGGTTCTTTTGAGCTTGTGCTTTGAAATGTAATGCAGAGACGTGGCAAGAGCTTGCATGGTGGATAACCCTTTCTGTA
>NC_085008.1:1240980-1253480 GCF_963854185.1 Sardina pilchardus
CCGCCCCTTCCACAGCAAATAAGGCCTCATGTGAAACCACTGAGCCAATCATGGGGTGTGTTCTGAATACACTGAGCCAATCATGGGGTGTGTTCTGAATACACTGAGCCAATCATGGGATGTGTTCTGAATACACTGAGCCAATCATGGGGTGTGTTCTGAATATACTGAGCCAATAATGTGGTGTGTTCTGAATACATTGAGCCAATCAGTCCAGCCATATATTCTTTCTACCTGTGCACTTAACACAGGTGATATCACTAACTCTCTGATCTACCTGGCAGCTAATTAGGAAGAGCTGGTTTACTAATTGGTTGGATCAAATACTTGGCAGGACTTTTACTCTCTGAACCCAGGATGTCCGTCTCTGGATCTGATGACCACCTATTTGCCCGGACCAGAACCAGGATGGGTTTCCTGCAGAACCAGTTGTGGTTTGGGTCTCCTGCAGAACCAGTTGTGGTTTGGGTCATGTGGTTCTGGTACAAGGGCACACTGGCTACCTGCCTCACCTGTTGCCCCAGACAAACTCACCTGTTTGGGCATCTCATGGCGTCGTATGGGGGGTGTGTGGGAGCTGTTCGCTCTCAGAGCTCATGGTGTGTGTGTGTGGGTGTGTGTGTAGGGTGGTTGTGTGTGGGTGGGTGGGTGTGTGTGTGTGTGGGTGGGTGTTTTGCCTTCTCCCCTCCATGTCAAGAGTGAGGAAGCAGCTGTATTCACACAGACAGAGCAGACGCTCAAAGCATGAGGAGCCGGCAAGAGAAGCGGTCAGCGAAGAGATGGACAACTCAACTCCCTTTTCTCCTCTTGAGATGGACAACTCAACTCCCTTTTCTCCTCTTGAGATGGACAACTCAACTCCCTTTTCTCCTCTTGAGATGGACAACACAACTCCCTTTTCTCCTCTTGAGATGGACAACTCAACTCCCTTTTCTCCTCTTGAGATGGACAACACAACTCCCTTTTCTCCTCTTGAGATGGACAACACAACTCCCTTTTCTCCTCTTGAGATGGACAACTCAACTCCCTTTCCTCCTCTTGAGATGGACAACACAACTCCCTTTTCTCCTCTTGAGATGGACAACTCAACTCCCTTTCCTCCTCTTGAGATGGACAACTCAACTCCCTTTTCTCCTCTTGAGATGGACAACTCAATTCCCTTTTCTCCTCTTGGTCTCGCTCCAGTGTAAGACTTTTACTGTCTTTTCTCCTCTTGGTCTCACTTCAGCGTAAGACTTTCGCATGTCTTTTACTTTCTGATGAGAACTTGCATATCATCCAGTCTGACTTCTACTGAGCATGTTACAATGTATATGTTGTAATAATGGTCTGAAGTAGATGCTTATAGTTAATTGTGCCAACACTTAATGCATAGGGGGAAAAACACTTAATGCATAGGGGAAAAAAACATATTGAATGTGAAATTCAATTAATTTAGCTAGACTCAAAAAATCATCTATATAAGTAATGGTATTACCAGTGTATTGCCAGTTCGCTCACACAAACATACAATATAATGTACATTGTCTTATCCTCAGACATTTAGTAATTTGTCATAATACAAAACATTGTTTTTTACTCCACTGACTGCCTAAGTCATTATCTCAGTCTGAAGTACACTGATCAAATAGTATGATTTTCGTTTCTATTAATCTGTGCTTCCGAACATCCACACTTGATGCTGTTCCTCTACATCACTATGGTTCATCTGTCCTGCCATCTGCACTGATAACGTGGCTGTACATCTAGTCTAAGGCTGCGTGTATTAGGCCTATAATCTTGTTTTTTTTTTTAAATTACTCTTTGCTTTCTTTTAATGTTTTGTTATTATCTGCTATTACGCTTTGGTTTTATTTATGTAAAGCACATTGAATAACCTCAGTGTATGAAATGCACTATATAAACTCGACCTGACTTTACTATTGTCATATCATGTGTATGATATGCACTATATAAACTTGACCTGACTTTACTATTGTCATATCATGTGTATGAAATGCACTATATAAACTTGACCTGACTTTACTATTGTCATATCATGTGTATGAAATGCATAAGCTTGACCTGACTTTACTATTGTCATATCATGTGTATGAAATGCATAAGCTTGACCTGACTTTACTATTGTCATATCATGTGTATGAAATGCACTATATAAACTTGACCTGACTTTACTATTGTCATATCATGTGTATGAAATGCACTATATAAACTTGACCTGACTTTACTATTGTCATATCATGTGCAGGCGCATCACTGGCAGCAGACACAGGAGTGGCGGTGACTAGAGGGCAGAGCGTGGCCCTGGGGTGCCCGCTGGAGACCAGCCTGACGGTGGGCATGATCTCCTGGTACAAGCAGAGCGCCGGGGAGGGCCCCAACATGGTGCTGAGCTACTCCCTGAACGGGTCCTCACGCGTCTGCTACGGCGAGGGGTTCCGCCTGGGTCGGTTCTCGGTCCAGTCGGGGACGAACGACTCGGCGGCACACCAGCTGCTGATCAGCACCACGGAGGAGATGGACTCGGCCACCTACTACTGCGGCATCTCCAATGGAGACCACGAAAGGCCCCCCAAACTGCTAACCCCTAACCAATGCTAACCCCCAACTAACCACTGCTAACCCCCAACTAACCAATGCTAACCCCTAACCACTGCTAACCTCTAACTACTGCTAACCCCCAACTATCCAATGCTAACCTCTAACCAATGCTAACTCCTTACTACTACTAATCCCTAACCCCTGCCGACTCCAAACTAATTACTATCCGCTGTCTTCATGCATCACTTTCATCTTTCATGTAGGCGCTCATAAAACAGCTCATACTGTAGGTACTCTGATGAAGTTTGTTTTGATAAAGTGCTATAGTTGTTTTTGTTGCTGTTTCATAATTTTGTGCCTTCAGTTAAAGTAAACATTTCCAAACACATTGTCATATGGTGTCATATTTTGTTTTGGTTGAGGGTTTTGAAATGACAATCCATATCAATGGGGTTTACTATGAAACTTCATCCAAACCTGCTCCTAGACTCCGTTCCTTTTGAACATTACATGCAGGGGCGCACCTTGCCGACAGGCATGGCAAGCAACTGCTTGGAGCCCCGAGCCGTTAGGGGGCCCCGAGACCTCAGAGCGTTTACTGGTGCGACAAGCGAGAATTTCGTCAATAGAGATTGAATGGTGGGTTACGTGATTTTGTGTGCTCCTGTCCTGTCCTGTCTTACAAATAGTAGCCTACATGTATGCTATCGGCTTATAAACAGTGGATCTGTGTCCAAAAAGAGTGCAAACAATCCACACATATTGAGCCCGACTAGCGCAAAGTGCATCAAAAAAACACACCCATTCTTCACTGTTACATTGCTCCGCAATTATTAGTCGCAGCGAGATGAGACCTGTATTGCACGAAAGAGCAGAAGCGGGGCTTTCCAACGAGACTAGGCACTTGTCTGTACGATCAAGTATGAAAGTCATGAAGTTAAATCAAAGTATATCATATTTACAGTCTATATTGCTCTGCATACACCCGCACATCCAGTCTCGCTTGAATTACTGGCAAACCCGGCATCGCACAGAGATGCTACGCATATCAGATGAAAGAGGGGAAACAGAGCTTTCCATTGATACCAAATACATCGATCCTTTTGTGTTATAAAAACAGACGAAGTGACAAACAAATAATAATGTCATATACTAGCTCTCGTTAGCCTGGCTAACGCCTCCCACTTCTCAAATGAGACGTGGTCTGGCAACCAGACGTTCATTTTCTCGTATTTGAAAAAATGCCCAGATCCGTTCATTGGACGCCACGGATGTCTATCAAATGCGCATAGCTCACCCAACTCGTTCGTATGCAACGCTAAGGGCTCCCGTAAATCCTTTGGCGTCGAATGTAGACGCAAGAAGGCAACGGAAACTTCTCGGATGTTCTGTGATTGGTTCGCCAACATCAGGCGAACATTTGGGCGTTAGTTTCCAGACTGGCTTAGCAGCGGGATTGAAATCACCGCGCAAGGCAGTATGGGAAAACCCAGGCTAAGCTCTCGTTTGATTTACTCGTGAAATCGCGATCATAAAGATGACACGCATGTCAGATGAAAGAGGAGAGCTAGAGCTATCCACACAGATACCAAATACAACCTTTTAAGTTATAAAACAGACCAAGTGACAGCAAAATAATAACTTAATTTAGCTCCACTTACCCTATGTTTTTGTGTGCGATAATAGCTGTTCATAATCCAACGTTATCATGTGTTTCTCTATGGCAAGGCACGTTCATAATAGCATACGGTTTTGAGATCCTATAGGCTATAGCAAACTCCTGTATGGTATCCAATTCAAGACTCATATTGCATCCAAATTTGTTTGACAAATAAACACTTTTTTTGCCTTTACTTTGTTCATTGCAATGCAGTAAAATAAATATTATAGAGAATCATCATGTGTGCACGTCATGTGTGCTACAACACAAACAAGTCAGGTCAGATCAGCTTATTTCTGGAAGGTAGGCCTACACACCACATATTTCTGTAAATTGCTCAGACCCAAAGTATCCCTCCATCATGGTTCTTGCATTTACAGAGCAGTCAGGCCTGTACAACCAAGTCATGTCGAGCTGCTTGCTGTGGTGAGATACACGTCAAAATGTAAGAATTTGTATAGTAGCCTGCTTTTTGAATTTGTATTGTATTGTATCTGGGTAGCCTACACTGTGCTGAAAAAAAACCCCAGTATGTAGAATAGAATAGAATAAGTCTAGCATGTGTGAATGGCACTTGCAACGAATGATAAATGCTTGGCATAGGGCTAGCAACATGTTAAAAACAAGTTTTTTTTGTTGGGGGGGGGGGGTTGTGTAAGGCTGGGATTATACTTGCCGTTAGACCAAGCGTAAGCGTATGCGTCCGTGTGCGACCTGCTGTGTCCTATGTACAGACTCGCTGCGGCATTACGCACCTTACTGGAGGTCTTCACCAGGGGGAGACTAGTAGCCTAATATCAGATGTGGATGTGGCCATGTGCCATTGTTTACTCTCATGATTGCCCCCAGCTTTGATGTCGATAATGCATCTTGCAGTCACTTTCGTTTGGCAATGATCGCCCCCTACTTTCTTGTCAGTATTGCATCTCGCGGACGCGTCGTGTTCGCTTGCGACGACGTGCACGACCGACGCACCAAACGACCGCAAAATACGCGAGGCAGCCATGATGCGTACACGAATGCGTTGTCTACAGCAAGTCTAAACGTGCCTTAAGTAGGGCCCCCTAGGATTTTTTGCTTAGGGCCCCCACAGACTCTAGAATCGCCACTGATTACATGAGTTGCTTAAGGTTGAACTTTAACCTCGCATCAACATCAGAGTGTTTCAAATGGTGTCTATTCCAGTCGCTCTGGTCACTAAGTTGACCAGATGTCTGAGACCAAAACCGGGGACATAATCCTAAAATGTGGAAAAAATGGGGACATTTTCAGTTTGACTATTAATCTGATTGAAATGCATACAAGCTTTATCTTCAAAAAACAGGGACATAGGCAGTTTTTCTTGACATACTGTAGACAGGCAACCAAAAACGGGGACTGTCCCCTGAAGCCGGGGTCGTCTGGTCACCCAGACTATGACTACTTTAAAAAGTGAACTGCTCCAGAAGGACGGGGCGTCCTGACGATAGCGTTAGCAGCATTAGCAATAGCAGAGCTGCACACACAGCAGCCCATCTCAGAGCATCTGGGCCAGACATGGCAAACATCTGGGCCAGACATGGCAAACAGCAGCCCATCTCAGAGCATCTGGGCCAGATATGGTGCCAACGGCCCCTTCCTGTTTTTCTGCCTCCCACAGCTAACTGCCTAACTGCCACAGGGGTTGTTTGTGCCACAGAGGATACGCTGAGCTTTGGGAACTCGCTCATGTTCCGCTCCGATGGGCTCGTTTCCAGTCAGTATCCTCCTGTGGGTTAGTGTCCTGTTGGTCTCCTGTGGGTTAGTCTGTTAGTCTCCTGTTAGTCTCCTGTGGGTTAGCCTGTTAGATAGATAGATAGATAGATAGATACTTTATTGATCCCCAAGGGGAAAGGTCCCAGCAGCTTAAGACACCACACACAACATACAGTACAATGTAAACAATGTAAACAGGAAAAATGAAAAGCAAATAAACAAATCAACATGACTATCAACATGTTAGTCTCCTGTTAGTCTCCGGTAGGTTAGTCTCTTGATCAGCACCATCTGCTCTCCTGCGTCCAGTTCATGGGCCCGAGGAGGCACATTTCAGACCAAAGTGACCAAAGCTCACAACATGTTGTGACTGCTCTTGAAAGTTAAAGGAACACACCAACCTTTCTGGAAATCAGCTGATCTTGCTGTCTACTCCAGTAATTGCGCAGGCTAACGCCTTAGCTTAGCATAACTCACTGGAAGTGGGTTAGCCCAGTTAGCCTAAAGCTCCTTTTAAGCTACAAACTAGCTAGGCTAACTGGGCTAACCCACTTGCCGTGGTCCTTTACAGCATGCTACACCATCAGCACAGCAGCACCCACAGCTCTGATATGCTGGAATGTTGTGATACCACCAAACCGGGCTGTCATTGTTAAAAGAGCCTTTTAAATGAAGAGCAATCAATGCATGGATCCTAAGCCTATCACAGGGGACTGTGTGCTCACAGCAGGCACAGAATACTTTAGTGAAGTCAGACCCTAGTATCTACTGTATGTATCTACAGGAGAGAGGTTGGTCACCGTGGGGAGCCTACTGTATATTTACTCCAGAGAAGTGCAGAGGGCATAGGGGGCCGTGGCTGCAACAGTTGGACTGTTTTGAGTGGAGAGGCTGTTTAGAGGCTGTGTGGTGGGAAGGACCAAGTCTCCTGTGGCTCCTCTCCATGCTTGACTGCCCACGTCTCCAGCTCTCGTGTGTGTGTGTGTGAGCACGAGTCCTTGTGTGTCTCTCTGTTGCCAGTGAGCGTGTGTGTGTGTCTGTGTGCCACCAGTGAGTGTGTGTTCCTGTGTGGATTTGGGAGTTTGTGCAGCATGTCCACGCAGTCTTAGTCTTGCGTTGCCAGGCGTCTGCTACAGTCTCAGCCAAGATGATGCTGACAAGAGGACTGGTGATGTGCCTGCTGCTGCTACGGTAACCACCACTACCACACACACAAACGCACACACACACACACACTGGGTTGATTTGACCCAAATCAGACAATATTCGAAGCCAGACCATTCGGGGCAATTGCTCTGTCGCTAGTTTGGAGTTAAACACAGTTTTAAACTCAAACTCCCAACTCTAACTCCAACTGTGTTAAAACTCTAACTCCACCGTGTTACACGGCAAACTAGCGACAGAGCAATTTCCCCATTAGTTTCAGGTTTTGTGTGGAAAGCTCTGTTTGCTGAAAAGGTGTTGGAGTGAGATGCCCTTGAGCTGTGGTACCAGTGTGTTGGAGTGAGATACCCTTGAGCTGTGGTACCAGTGTGTTGGAGTGAGATGCCCTTGAGCTGTGGTACCAGTGTGTTGGAGTGAGATGCCCTTGAGCTGTGGTACCAGTGTGTTGGAGTGAGATACCCTTGAGCTGTGGTACCAGTGTGTTGGAGTGAGATGCCTCTGAGTGGTCTGAGCTGTGGTACCAGTGTGTTGCAGTGAGATGCCCCTGAGTGGTCTGAGCTGTGGTACCAGTGTGTTGGAGTGAGATGCCTCTGAGTGGTCTGAGCTGTGGTACCAGTGTGTTGCAGTGAGATGCCCCTGAGTGGTCTGAGTTGTGGTACGAGTGTGTTGGAGTGAGATGTCTCTGAGTGGTCTGAGCTGTGGTACCAGTGTGTTGCAGTGAGATGCCCCTGAGTGGTCTGAGCTGTGGTACCAGTGTGTTGGAGTGAGATGCCTCTGAGTGGTCTGAGCTGTGGTACCAGTGTGTTGCAGTGAGATGCCCCTGAGTGGTCTGAGTTGTGGTACGAGTGTGTTGGAGTGAGATGTCTCTGAGTGGTCTGAGCTGTGGTACCAGTGTGTTGCAGTGAGATGCCCCTGAGTGGTCTGAGCTGTGGTACCAGTGTGTTGGAGTGAGATGCCTCTGAGTGGTCTAAGCTGTGCTAACACCAGTGCGTTGGCAGGTGTGCACATGGAGGCCAGGCACGCAGAGAGAGGAGGCACAGCAAGAGAGAGGAGGTGCGCGGAGAGAGGAGGCACAGCAGGAGGTCTCAGGACGCCATGATGTTCTTCAGCAAAGGAATCATCCTTGTGGTCAAAGGTGAGATGACCCCCCACAATATCATGAAGATGTATCTTGTGTTTGTATTTTATTACCGGTGGGGATGCAATGGCGCAATGGTAATAATGACATGTTATGGTTTTCTACTACTGTAATTACAGTTTATCTTAGTTGTTTTGGTGCATTTCTGGAGTCATTATTCACATTTGCACAACAGTTAGTGCACTTCTCCAAACGATTAGAGCAAACTGCACCGCATAGTAGATTACCTGAAGCACTATTTTCTAATGAAGTTACACATTATTGTGTGTGCAGGGGGTTGATTGCAACAGTGGATGATATGACTGTGGATATGACAATGGATGTGTTTCAGAGTTTTGTCTGTTGCGTGACATTGTCAGTATAAAGAAAACAATGGCTTTGACAGCATTAAGTGAATTGACAGTAATTAAAGTGAATTAAATGGTGTGCTGTACTTAGACTGTAAAGTACACAAGGCTGGTAACAGCTTTAACTGTTATCTTGATAAAGTGAATTAAAAAATAGTACTTAAGAGTGTCCCACGACTTAAGTGTGTAATATGAAATGAATAACAATTTCCTAATGTATGATATTCACACACTGAAAAACATGCTTCACACTGACGAATACTGGTGTTGTTTATTTCCTCATGCTCCCTCTGGTGTGTGTGTGTGACGTCCCGCGCTGCAGATGCCAACCCCACGCCTCCTGAGGTCCGAGTTCTGGTGCCCTCCTCTGCCCCGCCCGGGTCCGACCCCCACGCTGTCCTGTGCGTGGTGACGGGTCTCCACGGCAACAGCGTGGACCTCACCTGGAGCATCGACCACGGCGCGGCCCGCCGGACACAGCCCAGCACACAGGCGGCGCGTCAGCCGGACGGGACGTACTCCGCTAGTTCCGTCCTCTTCCTGTCGGCCGAGGAGTGGAGTCCGCAGCACACGTACCGCTGCTCCGTCACGCAGGACCGCAGGGTCTACTGGGCACAGGCCCGGCCCGCCGCCTGCTGGACCTGACGCTGTCCATACTGGCGCTGCCAACTGGGTCTACTGGGCACAGGCCCGGCCCGCCGCCTGCTGGACCTGATGCTGTTCATACTGGCGCTGCCAACTGGGTCTACTGGGCACAGGCCCGGCCCAACTCCTGCTGGACCACACACACACACACATCATCTCTCAGAGTACATCTTCAGCTTAGCTGTGTCTATGCTCTGGTCTCTGTTCTTGGTGCTGATGCTGGTCTCTGTTCTGTCCTGGTCTTGTTTATGTCGTTTCCTATTTCCTATAATGCTGTTGTTACTACGATGGAAGTAAGTTTTTTATTATTATTATTGTTATTATTATTATTATTGTTATTATTTTATTATTAATAGTTTATGGGTCATTCCACGCCAAATCAACCAGAGCCCACGCACTTGCGTCTCAAAAAAATCTGAAAAAAATACCATGTGTGCCTATGTTACCCAGGAGACACTCTGTAAAATGTTTTTGTGCTAAGATCAATACTTTTCAAGTAACAGCCAGTTTTACAGGGGGAGGGGGGTGTCAAATTTGTTCTACCTCTTTTTTTTGTCAAAGTTCACAAGCTCATTGCTCAAGAACTAGAATCTGTAGGAGGCTCAAATTTTGCAGGCTGGTGCATAAATAGGAATAGTATGCAGTAAAATCACCACGAGTAGTCTGGATGATCCTGCATGGTCATAGCAGTCCCTCAAAGTTGATCAAAATTTTATTGGAGTTCTTGGCTGGGCTCTGTTTAGGCTTACAGAAGACATATTTTTACTCAATATAGGCTCTTGATATTTTTCTCTTATTGAGATCAGTAGAAACACTCTCCGAAAAAGCAATGAAGAGAAAAGAAAATCCATCAGGGACTGAACAGCAGACCTCACAAGTTTGAAAAATAATTTTGGATCTCATATTCAGAGCACTTTAACACCTTGTGGGAATATACAAAGATTTTTTTTATATTTTTTTCGTTAATCTGCATTACCTCTTCTTTTTAAAAACACCAATTTGACTTGTCTTATGCGAATCTTTCTTTTTCATTTTCCACCCTAAACATGGACAAAATGCACCATTGAGATCAATATGTTTTGTCCCCACCCGGCAATTTCAGTGATTCAGTGATTTTAGTGGCACCTAGTGGTTACTCTATACAAAACAAATCTCTCAATAGATCTCTATGGTGCATTTTGCCCTTGTTCAGGGTGGGAAATGAAAAAGAAAGATTTGCATAAGACAAGTCAAATTGGTGTTTTTAAAAAGAGGAGGTAATGCAGATTATAGAAAAAAATATAAAAAAAATCTTTGTATATTCCCACAAGGTGTTAGGGTGCTCTGAATATGAGATCCAAATTTATTTTTCAAACTTGTGAGGTCTGCTGTTAAGTCCCTGATGGATTTTCTTTTCTCTTCATTGCTTTTTCGGAGAGTGTTTCTACTTATCTCAATAAGAAAAAAACCCCAAGAGTCTATGTTGAGTAAAAATGTGTCTTCTGAAGGCCTAAACAGAACCCAGCCTAAAACTCCAATAAAATTTTGATCAACTTTGAGGGACTGCTATGACCATGCGGGATCATCCAGACTACTCGTGGTGATTTTACTGCATACTATTCCTATTTATGCACCAGCCTGCAAAATTTGAGCCTCCTACAGATTCTAGTTCTTGAGCAATGAGCTTGTGAACTTTGACAAAAAAAAGAGGCAGAACAAATTTGACACCCCCCTCCCCCTGTAAAACTGGCTGTTACTTGAAAAGTATTGATCTTAGCACAAAAACATTTTACAGAGTGTCTCCTGGGTAACATAGGCACACATGGTATTATTTTCAGATTTTTTTGAGACGCAAGTGCGTGGGCTCTGGTTGATTTGGCGTGGAATGACCCTTATGTATTATTATTGTTCCCTTCCTCCTCCATAATGTTATGTAGGTTATCTTATTATTTCTCTTTTTTTCTTTCATTTACAGGCGTAGGCCTACAGTATACTCCTATTTATTTTCTTCTCCCTCTTTTAAGCATAACTATTATACCATATCTCCTGTTGCGTCATTGTGTCTGTAATCTCCTCTTCATTGAAATGATGGCTTCCCTCAATGATACTTAAATACCCTGCTACCCTCAATGAGCCTCCGAGAGTGAATAAAGGTGGAAGGATTGGGACGCCATTTTCATTTGAAGCTGCCACTGCGGGCACTGAAGTGTAATAAGCAAATGTAATGTTATCAGAGTTAACTCGACTCAAATAAAAATTAAATAGGTAGTTAGATTATATCATTATGTGATTCTTTGCACTACTGTATCCATATAATTGCTAGCACAAAATATTGCAATACTGAACAGAATATTTCCCCTCGCCACTAGTGTGCAAAACATTACTGTTTTTTTAAAAAAAAAATGTTTTAAATAAAATTATTGCTTGGCCTGTGTGTGTCCTGATATGGTGGATATGCAATGGACCTCTTGAATATGGTGGTCTAAGTAGTTGTGTAATGTGCTTAGGCTACTACAGTTCACTTAGTTTAAGCCAATTTTGACTGTTGTAAACGAAAATATTAGGGGTTTCTTTATGTCACTGAAGTTATTTGTGACATTAACCAATAGAGCCACCAGATAGACACCAGAGGGCGCTGTCTGCTCATTGACTAAAAGTTCTCCAACTCTCACCAGTGACACATGAGTTCACACGAAGGGCAACCCCGTTGACGGGAGCCAGATTAAAACCAGGAACAATGTGTCTCCTTGAATCTCACATAAACAAGATGTCAGAGCATTTACGCCAATTCAGGCGAACGCTGCCAAAGTCTGCGGAGTGTGACGTGTGATTCATAGCGTTGTGTCTCGTGTGCTCCGCAGGCCATAAAACATAATCACACCACAGTCGCTCTCTGGAACCTCAGCTTTTGTTTCAGGAACAGCAGCAGCATACTTTGTGATCGTTGAAACGAACAGTCACAACAGACACTTTTCCATAGCTGTGTGTGTACACGGTGTGCAGACCTGTCATGTTCTGCGAAACGTACATGTCATCAGGGACGACGGGCCTCGGAGGACATTATCCCCGGGCTGGCATTCCTCACAGCTGACGGTACAGTACAGTACACTAGCACGGTTAAGGTAAACACCTCACAGCTGACGGTACAGTACAGTACACTAGCACGGTTAAGGTAAACACCTCACAGCTGACGGTACAGTACAGTACACTAGCACGGTTAAGGTAAACACCTCACAGCTGACGGTATAGTACATTACACTAGCACGGTTAAGGTAAACACCTCACTACAGTA
>NC_085008.1:1293480-1300980 GCF_963854185.1 Sardina pilchardus
TCCCTTCCATGCTCCGTGTGCTCATAGCAGAACAGCACACCAGTGCTCTGCGTCAGCCCGTATTCAGGATCAACTGGTTCCTTCATGGTGGCTTGCTTATGGATGAACTGGTTCCTTCATGGTGGCTTGCTTATCCTGACTTTGATCTTGCTGTTCAATCACTGTGACCTGCTTACGGCGTAGGTGCTCCAGACCTGTGACCTGCATAAGTAATACCGTCGACGCTCCAGACCTGTGACCTGCAGTCTGAGAGCACCAGAGGAAGAAGATCTGATGCAGTATGCATCCAACACTGCCGCCATCTTTGGAGTTCAGTTGTCTTCCCGGGGATTGAGACATTGAGACAGCATTTATTACAGCTACATTATGGGATGGATGCTCAGGAAGAGCGTGTGTGTGTGTGTGTGTGTGTGTGTGTGTGTGTGTGTGTGTGTGTGTGTGTGTGTGTGTGTGTGTGTGTGTGTGTGTGTGTGTGTGTGTGTGTGTGTGTGTGTGTGTGTGTGTATGTCTTTCTCTATCCTTTCCAGGCTGTATGGTAAATGTAGTACAGTACATCCAGGCCTTTGTGAGGGGAGGCTTACACACACACACACACACACACGCACGCTCTAAAAAAAGTGTGGAGCTGGTGGGAGTAGGCAGCCTATGTGGCTCTGATGTGCAGCTCTGGTCTAAACCAGTTGAGACGACGTGGGGCTCAGCAGACACACACACACACACACACACACACACACACACACAGTTGATATGGTGTGGAGAGAGGCAGACAGGGGAGAGGCAAAACTTTATACATGCACACACAGATGCAAACACACACACTCACACATTCACACACACACACACACACACACACACACACACACACACACACACACACACAGCCTTGGGGTGACTGTAGGGAGGCCGTAACACAATACTGTGCCGAGAGGACAAGCTTCTCCTGTTGCTCCAATAGCTCTATACTGTGCATGCCAACCTAGCACACACACACACACACACACACACACACACACACACACACACACACAGAGAGAGAGAGAGAGAGAGAGAGAGAGAGAGAGAGTAGAGAGTAGAGAGCAGAGTCCTTTTTGGCAGAGAAAGGCTCCTTGTCCAGACGCCCACCCCCTTCCCTGTGTGATATTGTTGTCCGATGCTTAATCTTATTGACAGTGACTACATGCTTGTTTACGACACACACTTGGCTCTCAGGCGACACACACACACACACACACACACACACACACACACACACACACGGCTCTCAGGCGCTCACTTCCTGCCTGTTTACTCGTCCGGGCCGACTGACGTCAGCAGAGCTCTGGGACCACAGTGGGAGGATGTGTGTGTGTGTGTGTGTGTGTGTGTGTGTGTGTGTGCTGAGCCTCCTCTGGGACCACAATGGGAGGATGACATTTCAGACGCCAACCCAGACCAGAAGAAAAAAGAGAAGTAGAGGACAAGTGGAGCTCACTGTGTAGGTTAGGGGTGGGGGGTGGAGTTGGGTGTGGGGGAGTTGGGTGTGGTATGGGTGTGGGGGGGTTGGGGGTGTGGAGTTGGGTGTAGGGGGGGGGGGTCAGAAGAGGAGGATGCTATGCTTTGCATGCAGCTGAAAGACAGCCTTGCTAAATGCCTGCCTGTCATCAGTCGCCACACATTTATATTTAGTTACATCCCCCACACACACACACATGCTCACACTGCTGCACAGAGAGAACACTCCACATCCACATGCCACCGTATCTAAGGAAACACACCACATGCACATCCCACCGTATCCAAAGAAACACACCACATGCACATCCCACCGTATCCAAGGAAACTCACCACATGCACATCCCACCGTATCCAAGGAAACTCACCACATGCACATCCCACCGTATCCCAGGAAACACACCACATGCACATCCCACCGTATCCAAGGAAACACACCACATGCACATCCCACCGTATCCCAGGAAACCTGATGTCTACCAGGAAGTACAGAGAGCACACCACACGGATCCTCAGTGTCGTCATGGCGTCCCAATCGGCTCAGATGGGAGGGCACTGGGTGCCTACTTTCAACCTCTCACCCCCAATGCCCCATTCCAGTGCCCCATTCTAATAATGCCCCATTCTAATAATGCCCCATTCCAATGCCCCATTCTAATGCCCCATTCTAATAATGCCCCATTCTATTGCCCCATTCCAATGCCTTCATTATTATGCTACATCCATCAGCATGGTGAAAACCAGCGGTGAAATGTCTTACAGTAATCCCTTCTAACATACTTTCTGGCAAGACAAATGGCTGTTTTTAAAGCAGATGATAAGACAAATGAATGAATGAATGAATGAAATATATACTGTATATATCAAGGTCTGAAGTTATGATGTGCGCAGAAATAATTTGCCTGCATAATTTGCCAAAGGTAAAGTTCCATCCTCTACCATTAGGGGTGTAGTTTCCCCATTGAACACAGAAGATGTTTACCAAGTGAGCTTATGTGTAAAGATCCTCTTAATGACTTATGCAGAGCTTTATACCTTCTGTGCACTGCTAATAGTAGTTGCAGAATTTAACACCAGTAAATCTCAAACAATCAAGCAATCTCAAGCGATAAAAACATGGAGAGACTTTATACACAAACATTTTAACTACTTTATTTATGTCCGCAATTCATAATAAATGTACAAAAGGACATAAATGTTACAGATGCAGAACATTGCTAAGGCATGATCCACCAATGTGAGCATGATGACAATTCAAACAGCAGTTTTTATGGATACACACAACACCTTCTTCTCCATATATGGCGACTCCCAATAATGGAGGATATTGAGCAGTATTTGGCAATTTGCTTTGCCCTTGCTTTTGTAAAGCCAACTATCCTGAGACCCCTAATGACAAGCCTATGCACGTGGCCCAGGCTGCCAAAGATGAGCACCAGATATTGACACTTGTAGCCAAGGCTAGTTATTGTCTGTACAAGAGGGTGATATTTTACTAGCTTTGTTAAGTAAGCCTCCTCTAGACAAGAATCAAAACAGCAGCCTACTTCCAGGATGAACACATCCCTATTGTACTCATCAATGACTACAATATCAGGCCTGGTGGCACTTAACTCAGAGAACACAGACATTTCTCTGGAACACCTGGAAAACATTTGTTGTTTAACAACACAATTTACATGTATTGACACATGTGGCGAGAATAAAGGTGGTAACTTCTCAGATATAATGTCCACAATCCTGTCATGCCTGGATATGTAAAGACCTTTGTAAAAAACACAGCCATTTAATATGTGTGACATGGATTCTATGACTTGCTCTTGTCCATGATGCATACACAATGGTGAGTGGGAACGAGGATACCAGATTGACAGGTTTAACCTTGTTGGGTATACCTGAAGCCTGGCTTTGACTGTGAAAATGAGTATGTCTTCATCAATAGATGAATTGTGAAAAATTGTGTGTGAGATGGAGTGATCAGCAAAGGGGATACATGCAAGCTTTCCTTGGAGTTTTAATCCTCTCCAATGTCTCTGACGCTGCTGCTGACACACACACACACACACACAGACCGTACCGGTACAGATACAGACCAATTCTATTCTGAGAGACAAAGCAGAGTTTGCAGTCATTCTTTCAAAACATTTTGGTTCCAGTAAAAATTACATTAAATGACCCCTATACTACCACCATGGAAACATAGCTTTCTTTGGTGAATAATATCGCTGAATTCCCCATTTCTCAAAGTCTGACAGAAATTCTTGTCTATAGAGTTGTCTATTCTTGTCTATTCTGTTCCAGAGAGAAGCAGTCCTCCCATTACTGTTTTGTTTTTTTCTTCAGGGGTACATCCTGTTCCCTTCTGCCACCAATGCACATCCGTTGTGCAACAGGCTAAGTCCTAGCTAACTCTTGTTTTCGTTTTTCTGCCTGGGAAAGATATGTACTAATCTGACTTTCATCCGCGGTAAATACATTCCTCCACACCGCGCGCCCTCATACATTATTTAGGCTGCACCTCACGGCCCCCCCCCCCACGGCCCCCCCTCACATCTGGACACGGGCCAGCTCACGCTGAGGTAACGCTGGAGACGCTGCACGTGCTGGGTGAACAGGGCACACACACACACATACACACACACACACACACACACACACACACACACACAACGGCAACAGCACACCGCTGAGGGAGCAGGCGTGCTCTCCTGACGTATTTCACACACATGCTACACTTCTGCTGTGTTTGCTTCTGGTGTGTGTGCACACACACGTGCATGCTCAAATGAGACGCATACCTCTCTACCCCCCCCCCCCCCCACACACACACACACACACACACACACACCTTAACCACCAACTTCACTCATTGTTTGCCATCCTTTGCTGCCGTGCTGTTGGAAAATACTTCACTTAAAGCACGGAGCACAGGACACCTTCAGCACAATAATATGTGCAGAAAGAATGGAAATAAATAGGTGTGTGTGTGTGTGTATGTGCAGAAAGAATGGAAATAAATAGGTGTGTGTGTGTATGTGCAGAAAGAATGGAAATAAATAGCTCTCTTTATATATAAACACGTTTGGCAGTTTTGAGGGTTTAGAATAGGAATGATAAGGAAGAATAGACATGATCGCTGTTAGATCATGTGGCAGACTTCACTATGGCAAGGTGTGTGACAGCCAGTATTCAAATGACCGCATTTGACAACGTATTGTTTAATGAACAACAAAGAAGCATGGTGTACTGACGTAAAATTAGCCTTGCCACGTTAGTCAGCACTGTTAGCCTTGCCACGTTAGTCAGCACTGTTAGCCTTGCCACGTTAGCCAGCACTGTTAGCCTTGCCACGTTAGCCAGCACTGTTAGCCTTGCCACGTTAGTCAGCACTGTTAGCCTTGCCACGTTAGCCAGCACTGTTAGCCTTGCCACGTTAGTCAGCACTCGTTAGTCAGCACTGTTAGCCTTGCCACGTTAGCCAGCACTGTTAGCCTTGCCACGTTAGCCAGCACTGTTAGCCTTGCCTAGCGTAAAGTACTCCAAACATGTTCACAACAAGCCTATATAAGACAGCCAAACACAATGTCTGTGGTCCCATCATCTCCACTCAGAGACGCCTGTTGCTCCACTGGCCTCAAGTCATATATTGGCACCCTCAGGAAAATGGCAGAGCTGTTGACCATGCGGAATCTACCTATAGAAATATGTCTGGCTCAGACAGCGTGATCTCGGCTTTGTTGTGATGGCCCAGAGACACTGATCCCCGCCGGGTTCTGTCCCCGTACGACTGCTTGTGTGTGTGTGTGTGTGTGTGTGTGTGTGTGTGCCCAGAGACACTGATCACCGCCGGGTTCTGTCCCCGTACGACTGCTTGTGTGTGTGTGTGTGTGTGTGTGTGTGTGTGTGTGTGTGTGTGTGTGCCTGATGCCCGCCGGGTTCTGTCCCCGTACGACTGCTGCCCGGCGGCGTCCACTGGCGCCGGCACTGTGATGCACAGAGGACAAAACATCAGTGTTCCCCAAGGACCACACACACACACACACACACACACACACACACACACACACACACACAAAACAGCAGTGTTCCCCAAGGACCACACACACACACACACACACACACACACACACACACACACACACACACACACACACACACACACACACACAAAACAGCAGTGTTCCCCAAGGACAATGGGGAGCAGGGAGCAGGACAGCATGGCCCAGCAGCTGTCCCCGGCCCAGCAGGCTCTCACTCAGAGTGTGTTTGAGTGTGTGAGAGGCTCTCCACTCAGAGTGTGTGTGAGAGCGACCCAATCAGACTGCACACACACACGCGGCTGGAGGACACAGCACAGCAGCCGCTGGCCACAACAGGACCTTGAGACGCCACGCTGTTGTCTCTCCCCTCGCGGCGTGTTTGAGTGTCTGGAGATCCCAGTTGTGTCCAGCGGAGATCACGTCACGTGTGTGAGTGTTTGGAGATCCCAGTTGTTTGGCTCCTGTGTCCAGCGGAGATCACGTCACGTGTGTGAGTGTTTGGAGATCCCAGTTGTTTGGCTCCTGTGTCCAGCGGAGATCACGTCACGTGTGTGAGTGTTTGGAGATCCCAGTTGTTTGGCTCCTGTGTCCGGCGGAGATCACGTCACGTGTGTGAGTGTTTGGAGATCCCAGTTGTTTGGCTCCTGTGTCCAGCGGAGATCACGTCACGTGTGTGAGTGTTTGGAGATCCCAGTTGTTTGGCTCCTGTGTCCAGCGGAGATCACGTCACGTGTGTGAGTGTTTGGAGATCCCAGTTGTTTGGCTCCTGTGTCCAGCGGAGATCACGTCACGTGTGTGAGTGTTTGGAGATCCCGGTTGTGTCCAGCGGAGATCATGTCACGTGACGGCTGCTCTTCTGAGGTTACCCTGGTTACTGTAAACTGACACGGAGGAGGGAAGGGAACGCCAGCTGATCCCTCATTCTCTCTCCTCTCTCTCTCCTCTCCCTCTCTCTCCTCTCTCTCTCTCCCACTCTCTCTCTCTCCTCTCCCTCTCTCTTCTCACAGCCTAAAACATCACACTTCACACCAACACACCCTCTCTGGGCAGGGGCAGGAGTAGGGGTAGGAGTGGGACAGGGGTAGGAGTAGGGGTAGGGGTAGGGGTAGGGGTAGGAGTAGGAGTAGAAGTGGGGCAGGGGTAGGAGTAGGGGTAGGAGTGGGACAGGGGTAGGAGTAGGGGTAGGGGTAGGGGTAGGGGTAGGAGTAGGAGTAGAAGTGGGGCAGGGGTAGGAGTAGGGGTAGGAGTGGGACAGGGGTAGGAGTAGGGGTAGGGGTAGGGGTTGGAGCAGGGGCAAAAGTAGGGGCAGGAGTAGGAGTAGAGTAGGAGTAGGAGTAGGGGCAGGGGCAGGGGCAGGAGTAGGGGTATAGGTAGGGGTAGGGGCTAAGGCCGCTCCTGGGCCTTTCCAAAGTGGACACTTTAAAGGAGGCAGACATACGTATGTAAAGGACACATACGAGCTGTGTGTCTGAGGAAAAGGAAACATCCTGTACAGTGGGAGGAATGTCATCTCATCTCTCCAGCTTGTTCTTTTCATGAGTGCACAACTGCTGAAGTGCTTTGGTCGCGGCTCCTGATTGGCCAGATCCTGAGGGAAGAACAGCCCATGCTGCTCCTGATTGGCCAGATGCCGAGGGAAGAACAGCCCATGCTGCTCCTGATTGGCCAGATGCCGAGGGAAGAACAGTCCATTCTGCTCCTGATTGGCCAGATGCCGGGGGAAGAACAGCCCATGCTGCTCCTGATTGGCCAGATGCCGAGGGAAGAGTCCATTCTGCTGAGCTGCTGTTGATGGCTTGTGGTGCCTCACATTTGATCAAAAGAAGCTTAAAGGTTATTTTGATATTATATCATTATATCAGGTTATTTTGATATTCACGTTGAGTTGTACATTTATGGGGCCACTGCGGCTCAGGGGACCGGGTCATTTCCTGTTTGCACCCCATCTCTTTCTCAGGGGACCGGGTCA
>NC_085008.1:1305980-1330980 GCF_963854185.1 Sardina pilchardus
ATAGCTCTACAGTCACCTGTACATAGCTCTTCTTTCATTGTGCTCGCAAAACACACAACAGCTGCAGCATGAGCTGGACAGTTTTCAAAACATCACATTCGGCTGCTCAGTGCTCCAACATTCTAATTCCCACACGTCTAAACACTCGGAGCGCACACCCCCACATCGTCATACGCGTCGCAACACTCATTCAACTTCGTCAAATTCATCTCCTTTTTCCTGAAAGCTTCCGCTACTTTTCCCTTTTGCATAAGTTTCCATTCTCCTTCTGTAAAACTTGCTAACTGGCTAGCTCTTTTGACCTTTCACCTCCGGCACAACTCCAAGGCACGGGGCCGGTGTCTGTGGGGTCACCACATGAAGGCATCTCAGAGACGCGTAAAGGCTTTTGACATCTACAAGTTGATGAGGTGGGTAAAGGTGGGGAAGTTCAGATGGCAGGCTTCAAATCAAGGCTGGCCTCTACGGACATCATTAGCGGCCTAGCGGCCTGGTCAAGGCTGGCCTCTACGGGCATCATCAGCGGCCTAGCGGCCTGTTTACAAATGCCAGGCACCAAATAGAGGCTTTCAATAAAAAATATACACAATCACATATGAAACCTTTTAAACATCTGTTTTCCCCGACCCCACACAATACCACACAGTCCGCCGCCCACGGCTGGACTCTCCTACGCAACACTCAAGCGTCTCAGGTGGGCAGCTATGGATGGGCCGGGGTGGACACAACTGGTCCGACCCACAGCCAATCAGGAGGACAGAAACAAACAAAAAAAAAGTTCTCGGTTCTTTTTTTTTTTTTTCTTCTTCGTTTAGTTCTTAAGTGTTCTTTTCGTTTGGTTGTGAGAGGGTTTGTTTCCGGTCCCCCAGCGGAGTGGACCCTGCTGTCCAGGGCTCGTCCGGTGGTGCGGTGTTGTTCCGCGCGCGTCGTCGGCTACGGCAACGAACTCTCCTGGAGCGGAGAGAAGGCTCGAGAGAAGAGGACGAATCTCTGCTTCGGTTCAATCATCATCATCATCATCATCATCATCATGGCTTGGTGATGCTAAAGTGAGTCGTTGAGTTCAGCAGGTCATGCAGCGAGGCCTCATGTTGCAGGGCTGAGGGTTGGGGTCCACCTGCAGGGGCAGACAGAGCACACGGACACGTTAGACTCAAGCACTCTGGCCATGAAGGACATTCAGCAGCGTCAACAGTTGTGTGCGGCGTCTAACTAACGCAAGCGGTGAGAAGATGCAAATGAAACGGCGTAATGTAGTTAAGTTCCATCGCTAACTAGACAGAGAGCCACACGAGCTACACTGATGACGCAAGCGAGGCGGTGAGAGCATCTCATCTGTCCTGGGCTCAGTAGAGTAGAGGAGGAAGTGGAGGAAGAGGAGGAAGAGGAGTAGAGTAGAGTAGGAAGTGGAGGAAGAGGAGGAAGAGGAGTAGAGTAGAGTAGGAAGTGGAGGAAGAGGAGGAAGAGGAGTAGAGTAGAGTAGGAAGTGGAGGAAGAGGAGGAAGAGGAGGAAGAGGAGTAGAGTAGAGGAGGAAGTGGAGGAAGAGGAGGAAGAGGAGGAAGTCTCACCTCGCTGTAGACAGGTGGGGGGCGGAAGCGGAACTCCTGGACGTAGGCCATGAGGGGGCGCTCGAGGAGAGCGCTGAGCTCGTCCTCCGCAGGGCTGCTGGGGCCGGAGGGACTGACCACGGCGTCCGCATCGGTCACCACCGAGCTGTACTCTGGAGGAGCTGCAGGACACACACACACACACACACACAGTTAGGCATCCATCCAGCACAGGAGGTCATGACACCTGCTAACTCTTCAGGGCACTTCCTGTAGCCATATGATCTGAAGTATGCTGTAGTGTCTTGATTGATCTGAAGTATGCTAGTGTAGTGTGTTGATTGATCTGAAGTATGCTAGTGTAGTGTGTTGATTGATCTGAAGTATGCTGTTGTGTATTGATTGATCTGAAGTATGCTAGTGTAGTGTGTTGATTGATCTGAAGTATGCTAGTGTAGTGTGTTGATTGATCTGAAGTATGCTGTTGTGTATTGATTGATCTGAAGTATGCTGTTGTGTATTGATTGATCTGAAGTATGCTGTAGTGTGTTGATTGATCTGAAGTATGCTGTAGTGTGTTGATTGATCTGAAGTATGCTGTAGTGTGTTGATTGATCTGAAGTATGCTGTAGTGTGTTGATTGATCTGAAGTATGCTGTAGTATACACCAGAGGTGTATGTGTGTGTGTGGTCTACCAGAGGTATGTGTGTGTGTGAGTGGTCTACCAGAGGTGTATGTGTGTGTGTGGTCTACCAGAGGTATGTGTGTGTGTGAGTGGTCTACCAGAGGTGTGTGTGTGTGTGTGTGTGTGTGTGAGTGGACTACCAGAGGTATGTGTGTGTGTGAGTGGACTATCAGAGGTGTGTGTGTGTGTGTGTGTGTGTGTGTGAGTGGACTACCAGAGGTGTATGTGTGTGTGAGTGGTCTACCAGAGGTGTGTGTGTGTGTGTGTGTGTGTGTGAGTGGACTACCAGAGGTGTGTGTGTGTGTAGAGGTGTGTGTGTGTGTGTGTGTGTGTGTGTGTGTGTGTGTGTGTGTGTGTGTGTGTGTGTGTAGAGGACACAGAGAGGCTACTCACGCTCGGGCTGCTCTGCGATGGCCATGCGTATCCACTCCAGGTTGGCGCTGTACTGGCTGCTCACGCTGGAGGTGCGGCTGCCGAACGGGTGCAGCGGGATGGTGCCCATCACCAGGGGCAACTCCAGGAACAGCTTAGAGGTGCCCGGCACGTCCACACACACCTGCAGCACACACACACACACACACACACACACGGAGGGACCACCGTTAGCATTACAGCTAGCAGCCATACCTATCTGTGTTGAGGCTGTGAGAGTCAGCTTGTGTAAGTAAGAGAACTTTATTTATAAAGTGTAACTATATAAAACACAATAGAGGTTAGCTCACAGTTAAGACTTAGCAAGGAGCTATCTAGGTGTGGAGTGAGATGTGAGAGGTGTAGGTATGGAGTGGGAGGTGTAGAGGTGTGGAGGTGTAGGTATGGAGTGAGAGGTGTAGAGGTGTGGAGGAGGTGTGGAGGAGGTGTGGAGGAGGTGTAGGTATGGAGTGAGAGGTGTAGAGGTGTGGAGGTGTAGGTATGGAGTGAGAGGTGTAGAGGTGTGGAGGAGGTGTGGAGGAGGTGTGGAGGAGGTGTAGGTATGGAGTGAGAGGTGTAGAGGTGTGGAGGTGTAGGTATGGAGTGAGAGGTGTAGAGGTGTGGAGGTGTAGGTATGGAGTGAGAGGTGTAGAGGAGGTGTGGAGTAGGTGTGGAGGAGGTGTGGGTATGGAGTGAGAGGTGTAGAGGAGGTGTGGAGGTGTAGGTATGGAGTGAGAGGTGTAGAGGTGTGGAGGTGTAGGTATGGAGTGAGAGGTGTGGAGGTGTGGAGGTGTAGGTATGGAGTGAGAGGTGTAGAGGAGGTGTGGAGGTGTAGGTATGGAGTGAGAGGTGTGGAGGTGTGGAGGAGGTGTGGAGGTGGAGGTATGGAGTGAGAGGTGTAGAGGTGTGTAGGTATGGAGTGAAAGGTGTGGAGGTGTGGAGGAGGTATGGAGTGAGAGGTGTAGAGGAGGTGTGGAGGTGTGGAGGAGGCCTGAGTGAGGAGAGCGGGCAGGTGCGGAGCGGGTGGAGGTGTGGAGGAGGTGCGGAGCGTCTCACCTTGAGTGTGTACTCCACTTTGATGATGCGGCACTGGAGGATGGAGGGCCCGACGGGCGGGATCTTGATGGCGCGGCCGTGCCAGGTCTCCCGGCGCTGGGCACCCACGGGGTCCCCGCACAGCGTGGCCACCACCGCCCGCTTCTGCTTCATGGTGCCGCGCGCGATGAACGTCTGCGTCTGCGTGATGTAGGCCTTGGGCACGACGGAGCGCGACGTGGCGTTGTCGAACTCCGCAAACACGGGGATGACCTCGCCTGAGGAAGAGGAGGGCACAGGGACCCGTCGTTACTAAAGCCGTCTGTGCTGGCGCAGCACTCCGTGCCAGCGGTCGAGGGCACAGACATGAGGCAGGGGCTAGCATCACCTACCTGGAGTGTAGCCTTTGCGGTCGATCTTGGCGGTCACAGACACCTGGCCAAAGTTGCGGTACCACACACGGGCGTTCTTGTCTTTGGTTCCGGCTTGAGGCGCCTTAAAGAAGAAGAGGAAAAGGTTTAGACTCCAGTTCTGACAGCTTCAGCTTAAAGAAGAAGAGGAAGAGGTTTAGACTCCTGTCCAGGTTTAGACTCCTGTTCTGACAGCTTCAGGTGAAGCTCTGAGATGAGCATGAGAGAGACTCGTGGTGAACGTACCAGCAGAGCGGGCGTGTTGATGTCGATGGGCTCGATGACGGTGAACTCCTTCTTGATCTTCCTGACAGTGCTCCAGGGGCGATGCAGCTTCACCTTCACCCAGTAGCGGATGCTGCCGTGCTTGCCCTCGAACGAGGTCACCAGGGTCCTGAGGAGGGGGACAGAGGGGCACGTTAGCACCGCTCTCCACCCACAGTCACAAGGGTGCAGGAAACAGAAAGCCAACGCACAAACTCCTCTTTCTCTCTCGCTCAAACACACAAATGTTCAAGTTAGGGTGATTAAAAGTGAAACTCACTCCTCAGGAAGCTGGAAGCTGAATGGGAATTCGTGTCTGCCAGCAGGAAGGAGAGTCAGCTCTCCATTGTCTGTGGGGGCACACAGAAACACACCACAAATTAAGCATCATGTCGCCACTAAACTAACTCCGCTCACAGCAAAGCTGGCTGGACTTCATCACTAATTGGTTGTTATATTTCCACATTTGTGTGCCATAATTTGACATCACGTCAGAGACAAAACACCCACACAGGCTGTGCTGAAAACAAGTAGGCTACCTTGTCAAACCAGTGCCTTAGCTGCACAAACTACTGCACAAAGAACAAATGACTGAACCACCCGCAAATCAAAAGCCATTTCTAAACGCTTGCTATGTCTTTCTTACTTAGTGGACACAATCTTAATCAAACAGAAAACAAAAAGTTCAAAACAAAACAAAAGAGAAACTATTTGAGTTCCTGATCAATTCAGACCTATGATGCTCCGAACAAAGGATCTGGCACTTTCTCGACAACACAACACAAATAACTTAGAACAACATGTTCATACATGGCGGAGATGATCTCTATGAAGAAGTCGAAGTGTAGGCTATTGTTCTAATTTGACAGCACAAAGCAAAGTAGGCTACCCAGCCTCAACCACCGAGCGACTGAATGACTGACCTGCTTGCAGAAGCAACTCTCTCCGGTTCAGGTACTCCACTTCATCGCTATAGTTTTGGGTATAAGCGGTGCTAGATCCAGCGCTTCGCGATTCCGTCCAATGCACTTTCGCAAAACCTTCTGCGTGTAACTTCAATGACTCGATTTTGCTCTCCCCACTTAGCTCCAGAACAACTCTCCCGGAGACCACATCACCGCTGCTGAACACGGGTGGGGAGTCGATCTCGGGCGAGTCAAAGACGATGTCGAACTTTTTCACTTTGTCGAAAATCATCTTGTAAAATCCCAAACCACTGCTTCGAAGGACACTTCGTTATTTTCCTGACACTTGTGGACTGACGTCAAGTGTGTCGAGAGATCTGTGCTCTGCGCCCTCTTCGCTGCGCGTGCAAAACTAAACTGCACTTCGTGCTGAAGCCTCCAGTGCTTTAACATGTAGGGGCGGGCCTTCCGCGTTTATTATGTAAGGCTCGGGGCTAAGACTGGAGCTCGCTAATAAACATCTTCGCAGGGTGTGGACAGCGAACGGGGTTGAGCTCGGCTCGATGATTGATGGTTGCAGGTTCTTAGACGAAAACAAGCTGACTGAGCATGCTCCGAACTCTTGGATCCTCCCTTCAAAAATTTTTGCACAACAAAATAGTTTCACACTGTACTATTGTGCACAAATATTTACATCCAGTGCTCCCCGTATCTAGAGTTCGTCGAGAGCATGGAACTTTTGCAGAGTTTGAATGCACACTCAGTGGAGTTCATCAACAGTATTGATCAAATGCACTAAATCGCCCTGTGGATAATAGCATTAAGGGACCATTGTTCTGCCAAAATCGAAAATAAACAACTCCCCACTCAGCCTTCGTCAGGGGAAAAACTATTCACTCCGAGTCAGACACAACTGTCAGACTATCTGCAATAGTGATACGCACCATTACTTGTTGTGTGTGATAGCTAACTAGAATACATAAGAAAACCAATGGTCTATCTTTGTTGCTGAATAAAACTTTTTCACAAGTTTCGAGCACACGTCAAGACGTCGCCAATAGCATACTGCCTCCCCGTGGCGAAATTCATGTCTGATCTCGTTGCAAAACAAAATTTTGACATGGGCATAAGTCGCCCTCAGCCGGTTACATTTTGTAATGCACACATCTGTTTTTCAGGCTTGTTCGAACCCCCCACCCCAAACCTACACCTCATATTGACAAAACAGGAAAAAAGGCAATACTCCAAAATAACGATAAAATCACCAAATAACCTGCATGGTAGGCTAAATTAATCTGCCAGTAACCCATAGTCAGATTAGTCTGTGTATTCAGTATTTAAACAACTGAAACAAAGAACCAAATCCACACCTCCAAACATGACTTTTCTTTCTTCCAGGGCCTTGTTTTCCCAATAACACGACTTTACATCTGCCCTAGGCCTACATCTAGGTCAGCTGTTGACGCACCAAACAAAATTCAAAACATGTGTCAAACAACTGATGGCCTAACAAAATTAGGTAGCCAATTGAAAATAGGCTGAAACATGTCTTAAACCACCGCATGTTATTTTCAATACTCTAGGTTACAATTATTTTACACAACACACGGAGAATTTCCGCAGAACAAAATGGGTTAGAGAGGGTGTCTGTGGCAGACCTAAAAGAAAGGTCTGTGGTCTTGGGGGTGGTGAGGTGGGGGACCGGGCACCAGTCACGAGCCTGTTGTCTCTCACGTCTCTCACGCTCTCACGTTGCCTCAGAAACCAGTGGAGCATTTTTTGAAACGCCCCGTCTGAGCCTCAAGTCAGGGGTCTCCAACGGCATGGTGCGCGTCATGAGGAGGGCTCCCCACCCCCACAAACACGTTTATGAATTTACCATGATTCCATAAGTTGCATTACAGTCTAAACTGCTCATTTATTTGCTTATTTTACTCCTGTCCAGACTAGACAGATGACAGAAGTCTTAACCATGTGTCCAGGCCTTGGCAAGCACTGTGGTGAATCTCACTCTTGGCCAGGCTACCGAGCGCTAACCACCTATGGGCTCCTCACTGCGGTGAAATATTAGCCTCCGGTCTGGTGTCTGTTTACAGTCACGTATGTTGGCCTAGATTCCTGCTCTACAGTTTCTCACACGTGAGGCCGAGAGCCTCCCGGTTTGATTATGTGCTAGCCTGCTCTTGCGCCACGGGAATTGTCGGTGCGTGCAACTGGAGGTGAGAGCAACACACACCGGCAAGTTAATCAAACGTTACCCCAGAAAATTAACCGTTTAATCCCCCAAAGTGAAAGCGTGAGTGTCAGAAGGAGCTGTCAGGGTGTGACCAGGCCTCAGGCTACGTTACCTCTGATAAGATGCTGTCTCTTCCTGAAGTAGGTGATCTTGGACGTGTAGTCGTTATAAACGGTGTTCATGCCCACGCTGCGGTTCTCCAGCCAGTGGGCCGTCGCGACTCCTCTCCCGAGCACTCTCATGGACCGAACTTTAGTGTCCCGGTTTAGCTCCAGAACTACCTGTCCCGTAACCATCTCCCCGCTCGTGTACACAGCATCGTCTGGTCCGTCCAGCTCAAGCTGGAAGCTTTTTATGCTCTTAAACAGCATCTGTAAGGGAAAGGAAGGTCTCCGTTATACCCAGCTCGCGTAATGCTCTGCAAGTGACAGTAATGTTTGTCTCATGCCGACGGGCTGACAGTTATTAGCTGGTTATTATGCAGCCTACCCTGCCCAGCATGCCAGTGTTAACAAGTACAGTTGCTGGGACTTACAAAGCAAAACAGCTCGTGAAATACCTTTAAATGATGCAAGCTGTAGAATCTTGAGTCTTCGCGTTACGTGCGTAAAGTCTCAATTCACACGCGTGCAGAGTAGAATATATTTTCGCAAGTTTGGTTCACGCCTACCACAGATGGACAATCGCCTGCACCAATCAAACAACGCCATAACGCGCTCACTCCAGAGACCACGCCCACTATACCATGGTAAATAAAGAAGGTCTTCATGTGAGGATCATTCAGTTCACCACCTCCTTGACTTGACCCGAAGAAAACACAGCCATGTTCACCTCACAGCAAGGAATAAAATAGTCAATCCTTTTGAAACAACAACAAACACAAAACGGCCCAAGGGCGATATATCAATGAACAGCTTAACATCTTAGAGAGAAACGGACAATAATGTGGGGAAAAGATGGCAGGAGTCCAAGGTTGACATGCACATTGGACTGTTGACAGATCTTCACTCATCCACCAAACAAACAAACACCCAAAACTATGTCAGTTCATGGGGTGAGCATGTGTGGACTTCTATTTGGCGTGTGTGTGTGTGTGTGTGTGTGTGTGTGTGTGTGTGTGTGTGTGTGTGTGTGTGTGTGTGTGTGTGTGTTTGTATTTCTATTTGGCAGGGATACATGAAGGGGGTCACGCACGTGTGCTGGATAGGTGTGAGTGTGAGTGTGTGTGTGTGTGTGTGTGTGTGTGATGATGATTGTGCACTGAAGTAATTAGAGTCAGAAAACTGAGATTATATAGTGTTAGTTACTCACACACACACACACACACACGCACATACACGCTCACACACACACACACACACACACACACACACACACACACACACACACACACACACACACACACACACCTATGAAACAGATCTGATCTTATAACATAAAAAAAGTTTTATTAACAGTACTCACTACAAAAGTTAAAAAGCTTTCGTGCTGCCACTGCAGCTCTTGTTCACTCAGATCAGATCTTAAACTCCAGCTCTTGCTGTAGGAGATGTGAAGTGGTACCCATCCATAATGGGTGCAGATCAGATCTTAAACTCCAGCTCTTGCTGTAGGAGATGTGAAATGGTACCCATCCATAATGCCACCAGAGATGCAGTCCGCATGGCACCAGAGATGCAGTCCGCATGGCACCAGCATGTCATCAGAGATCAGTCCGCATGACACCAGCATGTCATCAGAGATCAGTCCGCATGACACCAGCATGTCATCAGAGATCAGTCCGCATGACACCAGAGATGCAGTCCGCATGGCATCAGAGATCAGTCAGCATGGCCTGCTAGTGCCGCTGGTTGGCACCTCTGCCAAGTGGGCTTTGTCAATAGGGACTTACTGCCCAGTGGGCTTTGTCAATAGGGACTCTGGTCATGAATCAGAGGAGTGGAGAGCAAAGTTCACCTTTCAGCTCACTCTGTAGTGACCCTGTGGTGACCTTGTGGTGACCCAGCGAGGAAAGCTTCTAGAAGATTCCTAATCATTACACAAAGGCACAAACTAAGAGCAGCAACATTTGTTTATTTGTTTTAAAGGCAACAGTACATGACAACTGTGTGTGTGTGTGTGTGTGTGTGTGTGCGTGCGTGCGTGCGTGCGTGCGTGCGTGCGTGCGCGTGTGTGTGTGTGTGTGTGTGTGTGTGTGTGTGTGTGTGTGTATCCGTGCATGCATGTATGTGAATGCGTGTGTGCGCATGTGTGTGTTTCTACAAGGGTACGTGGCTGCGTTGGAGTCTGTGTGGGTCCACTGCTGGGGTTCTTGCCAAAGGTAACGATGGAAAGAACTCATTGTGGGTGGTGCTGAAGTGGTGCTCCTCACAGGGTGGATTGATGTGACTCTCTTTAATCTACAAACAAACAAACAAACAAACAAACAAGCATGAAACAAACAAATGAGCTTGAGGGGTCTCATTGGCTAAGGCCCTGAGTGGTCTGATTGGCTAACTGAGGCCCGGAGCGGTCTTATTGGCTAACTAAGGCCCTGAGTGGTCTCATTGGCTGAGGCCCGCAGTGGTCTCATTGGCTAAGGCCCTGAGTGGTCTTATTGGTTAAGGCCCTGACTGGTCTTATTGGCTAAGGCCCTGAGTGGTCTGATTGGCTAAGGCCCTGACTGGTCTTATTGGCTAAGGCCCTGAGTGGTCTGATTGGCTAACTGAGGCCCGGAGTGGTCTCATTGGCTAAGGCCCGGAGTGGTCTCATTGGCTAAGGCCCGGAGTGGTCTTATTTGCTAACTGAGGCCCGGAGTGGTCTCATTGGCTAAGGCCCGGAGTGTTCTCATTGGCTAAGACCCGGAGTGGTCTTATTGGCTGACTCAAGCATAGTCGTGTGTTGGATCAGAGTCTGGTGTCAGTAGGTGGGTGTAAAAAGAGTTTTTTTGTCATTCCGATTTTAAACTATTCCAATTGAAAAATCCATGCCATCTGTTCACATGGGTACGTTCTATTCCAATCGGGTGCTCTCAAGCGCTTTAGAATATTTCATCAGAATTGCCGTTGTTGCTTTATTTTTTGAGAAGATACAGCAGCTAGTCTGATTGGCCGTGTACACGGCTGTTTAATCGGAATAAGAGGCAATGCACCACCTCTTTCATTCCCATTAAGACTCTAATCGGATCAGTAGGACCATGCTGGAAATAAGGATTGTGCCCTTGCATGTCATCCTTTTGATTTGTCTTTGTGTCTTAATCCAGAAATCAATCAATCAATCACAAAGTACTTTTATTCCAATCAAGGCGTTTATGTGTCATTTAATTGTCAAGTCTTAATTCACTAAAGCTTATCTAATGACTAAGAGTTTATGTGTCATTTAAGTGTGTCTTAATGCTCCTACATGCAAACACTGATGCTCACTCAATGCTCCCACATGCAAAATGATAGCTATAATGCACAAGAACATTCCTCGTTGATAGACTTTGCAGTCCTTTAAATGAGGGCCCTATAATATCCTTTAAAGGAGGCCCCCATAATATCCTAATGAGGGCCATATAATATCCTAATGAGGGCCCCATAATATCTTAATGAGGGCCCATAATATAATATTGTAACGAGGGCCCCATAATATCTTAATGAGGGCTCTATAATATACTAATGGGGGCCCTATAATATCCCATAATATCCTAATGAGGGTCCTATAATATTCTTTAAATGAGGGTCCTATAATATCCTAATGAGGGTCCTATAATATTCTTTAAATGAGGGTCCTATAATATCCTTTAATTGAGGGTCCTATAATATCTATCACTGCTCCCAAATCTGTACAGTCTGAACAATGGACACGGTCTACAGTAGTTGAACTAGTTTAATTGAATAGCGAACTATTCACACAGACTCTTTCTAAATAAACTGTACCAAAGTTCAAGCTCCTGGAAAAGAAAAACAATTATTTGAAGTGTCACAGTCCAATGTTTGGTCCACGGATGAGTAGGGCCCAAAATAGACGCTGCATAAGATGGATGAGTAACAGACACACTGTTGGCCAAAGCAAACAGTTTTCTTCTTTCAGATGACTGGGCTTCGGATCAGCTATTAACCGTAGTTTAACCATTTCAGCTCCTGCTTTACCTGCGTGTGGTGGAGCTCACATGTTGTCTGGGGTTCACCTGACCTGTTCTGACTGGGGGTCTACTACTACTACCACCTGTTTTAACTACTCACCTGTTTTAGCTGAGTGGAGTCTACTATTTACCTGTTTAACTGAGGAGTCTACCACTTACCTGTTTAACTGAGTGGGGTCTATTATTTACCTGTTTAACTAAGTGGGGTTAGTATTCACCTGTTTAACTAAGTGGGGTTAGTATTCACCTGTTTAACTAAGTGGAGTCTATTTACCTGTTTAACTAAGTGGGGTCTACTAATCACCTGTTTTAGCTGGGTGGGGTTAGTATTCACCTGTTTTAGCTGGGTGGGGGTTAGTATTCATCTGTTTTAGCTGGGTGGGGGTTAGTATTCACCTGATTTAGCTGGGTGGGGGTTAGTGTTCACCTGATTTAGCTGGGTGGGGGTTAGTATTCACCTGATTTAGCTGGGTGGGGGTTAGTGTTCACCTGATTTAGCTGGGTGGGGGTTAGTATTCACCTGATTTAGCTGGGTGGGGGTTAGTATGGTGGGGGTTAGTATTCACCTGTTTTAGCTGGGTGGGGGTTAGTATGGTGGGGGTTAGTATTCACCTGTTTTAGCTGGGTGGGGGTTAGTATTCACCTGTTTTAGCTGGGTGGGGGTTAGTATGGTGGGGGTTAGTATTCACCTGTTTTAGCTGGGTGGGGGTTAGTATTCACCTGTTTTAGCTGGGTGGGGGTTAGTATTCACCTGTTTTAGCTGGGTGGGGGGCAGCTCCTGCCTCTTTCCGTTTGAGGGACGGAAGTCTCGCTGCACTGTTGTGACAGCAGGTTCTGGCTCTGGGGACGTAAAAGGTCAGAGTAATGTAATGTAAATCCATTACATATTGAATTCATCATAATGATCTATTACATATTGAATTCATCATAATGATCTATGAAATTAATATTAAATTCCTTTGCATTGGACCAGTCATCTTACAACATGATACAATAAACACTGAGCTCACTCTAAATGTAGTACCTCAAGTGTACAGACCTGATCGTGCCTCTTCTGGTTCTATGTGTGGCATAGAGAGATATGGCTCATTCTAAATGTAGTACCTCAAGTGTAAAAACCAATGATTGTGCCTCTTCTGGTTCGCTCAAAGAGTAGGAACCAGTGAGAGAGACTGATGTGTAGAAGCATGGTAGAAGCCAATCAGAGAGACTGATGTTTGGTGGTGGTGTGTGTGTGTGTGTGTGTGTGTGTGTGTGTGTGTGTGTGTGTGTGTGTGTGTGTGTGTGTGTGTGTGTGTGTGTGTGTGTGTGTTCATACCCAGGCCGGAGAGCACACGTCCAGAGGGGTGTGTGGAGGGCTGGGCCCGGGTCCCATCTCGTCTTGGGTAGTCCTCTTTGGAGGAGGTTCTGTAGAACATCTTGCCCAAACTGGGCCGACCAAACTGCACGTTACTCCTGGTTCTGAGGCTGGCCCCGTCCACAAGTGTGGGGACCTCCCTGTGGCTCCCCTGAGGAGACACCGTAGTTAGGGGAGAGACAACGTTTGGGGTTAGGAGGGAAACGGAGGTATTCAGCAGGAACGTTTGGGGTTAGGGGAGAAACTGAGCTACATTCAGCAGGAACGTTTGGGGTTAGGAGGGAAACGGAGATATATTCAATAGGAACGTTTGGGGTTAAGAGAGGGAAACAGAGCTATATTCAATATTAGGAACGTTCGGGGTTAAGAGAGAAACTGAGCTATATTCAGCAGGAACGTTTGGGGTTAGGAGGGAAACTGAGCTATATTCAGTAGGAACGTTTGGGGTTAAGAGAGAAACTGAGCTATATTCAGCAGGAACGTTTGGGGTTAAGAGAGAAACTGAGCTACATTCAATAGGAACGTTTGGGGTTAAGAGAGAAACTGAGCTATATTCAATAGGAACGTTTGGGGTTAAGAGAGAAACTGAGCTATATTCGGCAGGAACATTTGGGGTTAAGAGAGAAACTGAGCTACATTCAATAGGAACGTCTGGGGTTAAGAGAGAAACTGAGCTACATTCAGCAGGAACGTTTGGGGTTAGGAGGGAAACGGAGCTATATTCAATAGGAACGTTTAGGGTTAAGAGAGAAACTGAGCTACATTCAGCAGGAACGTTTGGGGTTAGGAGGGAAACGGAGATATATTCAATAGGAACGTTTGGGGTTAAGAGAGGGAAACGGAGCTATATTCAATAGGAACGTTTGGGGTTAAGAGAGAAACTGAGCTATATTCAATAGGAACGTTTGGGGTTAAGAGAGAAACTGAGCTATATTCAGGAGGGAAACTGAGCTATATTCAGTAGGAACGTTTGGGGTTAAGAGAGAAACTGAGCTATATTCAGCAGGAACGTTTGGGGTTAAGAGAGAAACTGAGCTACATTCAATAGGAACGTTTGGGGTTAAGAGAGAAACTGAGCTATATTCAGCTGCAGGAACGTTTGGGGTTAAGAGAGAAACTGAGCTATATTCAATAGGAATGTTTGGGGTTAAGAGAGAAACTGAGCTATATTCGGCAGGAACGTTTGGGGTTAAGAGAGAAACTGAGCTACATTCAATAGGAACGTCTGGGGTTAAGAGAGAAACTGAGCTACATTCAGCAGGAACGTTTGGGGTTAAGAGAGAAACTGAGCAGGAACGTTTGGGGTTAGGAGGGAAACGGAGCTAAATTCAGCAGGTCGGGCGATTGTGTTGATGCAGGTGGGCTCCAAAGGCCTGTCCGACCTAAGAACTAGAACGGAGCTTTTGTCACACTAATAATAACCTGTCAACCTTCTCGTGGTCAATGATTTGTGTGGTGCAGTTGGTGTATAACTACGTTACGTGCAGCAGCATAATTGGTGTGTGAGGGAGCATGTAGCTCCATGTGTGTTCCAGTAATCAGAAGTTGCTTTGCACTCTGTCTTTTAATTATTCTACTGTGTCTTTCATGTCTTTACTTATTCTATCTTATGTATGCTTTTTAAAATATTGCCCCCTTATGCTTTTATTTTCTATTATTCTGCCAAGGAGGTTATGCTTTCATGGGCGTTTGTTTGTCTGTTGGTTTGTTTGTTTGTCTGTCTGTTCATCTGTTTGTTAGCAAGATAGCCCAAAAAGTTGTGGATGGATTTCGATGTAATTTTCAGGAAAGGTCTGAAATGATCCAAAGAAGAAACTATTACATTTTGGGAGTGATACAGATCAACGTCTGGATCTAGGAGGCGGTTATGTTTTCACTTGGCGGAGGTCTGTGCTCTCGGAGTGCTTTTCTAGTTTGCTATAATTCTTTGTTGTTGCTTCTGTAAAGCAGGTTGAACTACTCCTGTGTATGAAAGGTGCTGTATAAATAAACTTGCATTGCCCTGACGATAATGACATTAATCTCCACATTGACCAACAATATGGAATAATTTTTATATTCATGAATATGAAACTCCACATTGACCAACAATATGGAATAATCTTTTTGTTCCCAAATATGAATCTCCACATTGACCAACAATATGGATTAATCTTTATGTTCATAAATATGATTTTGGAAATTGTATGATTCTGTGTGACCGACAGGTTTCCATCTTTCTCAAGATCAATCTTCCTGTCTTTCTAGTATGCAGTGTGCCGTCCCTCCAGGAATTCACAGGCTGTGTGTGTGTGTGTGTGTGTGTGTGTGTGTGTGTGTGTGTGTGTGTGTGTGTGTGTGTGTGTGTGTGTGTGTATGTGTGTGTGAGTTCCTCCAGTAATTCACAGGCTGTGTATGTGTGTGTGTGTGTGTGTGTGTGTGTGTGTGTGTGTGTGTATGTGTGTGTGTCAGACCCTCCAGGATTCCGCAGGCCTTTTTTGAGATTGCAGCAGCATGAAATGCTTGATTTAGCGCCACCTTTTCCCAAAACTGTGATGGATTTTGTGGAGTTGCAAAACAAACTGTGGGAGGTGAAAATGGACCAAAATCACACTGATGATCATATTGATATACAGTATATTTAAAATAATAGGCTTAAGCAAAGTAAAGGATTACAAAAAAGTTATTTATTTGAAGTTAAACAAAGACAGAATTTGGCTGAAGTAATTCACAAAGCAATATAACCTTGTAGAACTGTCCAAAAAAGACAGCCACCCCCAAGAGAGATGGCATCATGGCATATGTTCAATACATTAATATATTTAGGAATTCATATGAAGTTCAAGTTCAAGTTAAGTTCCTTTAAAAAAAGGTCAAATTCTGTGACCTGTATAATTACTAATAGCTTTTTAGTTAATAGCTATTTAGTAATTTTAAAACTGAATTTATAGTAATTTTAAAAATGTTAAACTGTTAGGCTATTGTATTGTGTGCAGGTTTAATTGGGTGCCTGTCACTTTAAGGACGTGGGAGTAGGCTACCCTAAATACATTTCCGAGAGGATTGGAAGGCAGTTTTCGACCACGAGAGTGAAAATAACTTTCCACGAAGTGCATTAGAATATGATGCCATACGGGTTGTTTTCTATGTCATTAGCAAAAATAAATGTTAAAAAAACAACACAAATGGAATCTTTCTTGGATCATAGAGGAAATAAGGGTCTTGCAATGTTATTAATTTCTATGATTTTAGGAAGCACAATACAAACTACAACAGACCCCACCCAGCAACTACAAACCACAAACTACATAACATGTGATAACAAGGACATCTCCAGATGTAAACGTTTACCAGTGGGTTGCAAAGCCTACTCAAATGTCAGTAAATCAGGTAGCCTAGGAAGGTCAGCAACACCAGGTTGTAAGCAGGATGCAAGTAAGCAGGTCATTAACGTTAGCCTTCTATTTAGACATCAAAACTGCAGAGCAAGGATCAAGCTAGGCCTCTGGGTCTGCAGAGTCTGGCGTCTGGCTCAATATTCTGTTTGAGGGACTGTAGTGGTTAAAATTTCATGGGGAAATTATGATAGTTGTCCAAATTTGCGGAAAAGTTGATGTGTTTAGACAAAGTTGCAAGGTCATCCAGAATTCGCAGGGTTTTTGAGTTAACTGTTGTGATTGCGCATTCCTGAAGGTACTGATTATGTGGACTTTGTCAATCTTATTGGCTTAAGTGATACTTAACACAATAGTTTATCATTGTAGTTATGGCTGTTATCATTGTAGTTATGGAGTCGGCCGTTATCATTGTAGTTATGGAATTGGCCGTTATCATGGAGTTGACCGTTATCATTGTAGTTATGGAGTCGGCCGTTATCATTGTAGTTATGGAGTCGGCCGTTATCATTGTAGTTATGGAATTGGCCGTTATCATGGAGTTGACCGTTATCATTGTAGTTATGGAATTGTCCGTTATCATTACAGTTATGGCTGTTATCATTATAGTTCTGGAGTCGGCCGTTATCATTGTAGTTATGGAATTGGCCGTTATCATTATAGTTCTGGAGTCGGCCGTTATCATTGTAGTTATGGAGTCGGCCGTTATCATTACAGTTATGGCTGTTATTGTAGTTATGGAGTCAGCCGTTATCATTACAGTTATGGCCGTTATCATTGTAGTTATGGAGTCGGCCGTTATCATTGTAGTTATGGAGTCGGCCATGCTGACGGGCCATAGGGCGTCTCACCTCAGAGAAGAAGAACCAGTACGTGGTGTCGTTCTCACCTCAGAGAAGAAGAACCGGTACGTGGTGTCGTTCTCACCTCAGAGAAGAAGAACCGGTACGTGGTGTCGTTCTCACCTCAGAGAAGAAGAACCGGTACGTGGTGTCGTTCGTTCTGGCTCGGTTCCGCTCCGCGTCCACATCTCCACGGGGCACAAAGCTGAGAGCCCGATTCAGCTTCCGGTGGTGCACACACTCTGACACACACATGAATGGACACACACACACACACACACACACACACACACACACACACACACACACACACACACACACACACACACACATACACACACACATGAATGGACACACACACACACAAATATATACACACATGAATGAACACACACACAGATATATACAGGCATGAATGGATACACACACACACACACACACACACACACACAGATATACACACATGAATTGATACACACACACACACACACACCCAGACCCAGATATACACACAGAGATACTAACATACAAACAGGCATGAACCTAGCATGCTTGTACTATCATAAATACTCATAAACATGCAGATCATAAAAACTCATAAACACCATAATAAATACTCATAAACATGCAGATCATAAATACTCATAAACATGCAGATGCATATACAGTCCAGTCAAAGTCTGCTATACGCGTCAGCTGTAGTGGCTGCTGCTATACATGTCAGTTGTAGTGGCTACCTGCTCTTCTATACGCGTCAGCTGTAGTGGCTACCTGCTCTTCTATACACGTCAGCTGTAGTGGCTACCTGCTCTTCTATACGCGTCAGTTGTAGTGGCTACCTGCTCTTCTATACGCGTCAGCTGTAGTGGCTACCTGCTCTTCTATACACGTCAGCTGTAGTGGCTACCTGCTCTTCTATACGCGTCAGTTGTAGTGGCTACCTGCTCTTCTATACGCGTCAGCTGTAGTGGCTACCTGCTCTTCTATACGCGTCAGCTGTAGTGGCTACCTGCTCTTCTATACGCGTCAGCTGTAGTGGCTACCTGCTCTTCTATACGCGTCAGCTGTAGTGGCTACCTGCTCTTCTATACGCGTCAGCTGTAGTGGCTACCTGCTCTTCTATACGCGTCAGCTGTAGTGGCTACCTGCTCTTCTATACGCGTCAGCTGTAGTGGCTACCTGCTCTTCTATACGCGTCAGCTGTAGTGGCTACCTGCTCTTCTATACACGTCAGCTGTAGTGGCTACCTGCTCTTCTATACGCGTCAGCTGTAGTGGCTACCTGCTCTTCTATACGCGTCAGCTGTAGTGGCTACCTGCTCTTCTATACGCGTCAGCTGTAGTGGCTACCTGCTATATGCATCAGCTGTAGTGGCTACCTGCTATTACCCTGCTATACACGTCAGCTGTAGTGGCTACCTGCTCTTCTATACGCGTCAGTTGTAGTGGCTACCTGCTCTTCTATACGCGTCAGCTGTAGTGGCTACCTGCTCTTCTATACGCGTCAGCTGTAGTGGCTACCTGCTCTTCTATACGCGTCAGCTGTAGTGGCTACCTGCTATATGCATCAGCTGTAGTGGCTACCTGCTATTACCCTGCTATACACGTCAGCTGTAGTGGCTACCTGCTATTACCCTGCTATACACGTCAGCTGTAGTGGCTACCTGCTATTACCCTGCTATACACGTCAGCTGTAGTGGCTACCTGCTATTACCCTGCTATACACGTCAGCTGTAGTGGCTACCTGCTATTACCCTGCTATACACGTCAGCTGTAGTGGCTACCTGCTATTACCCTGCTATACACGTCAGCTGTAGTGGCTACCTGCTATACACGTCAGCTGTAGTGGCTACATGCTCTTCTATACACGTCAGCTGTAGTGGCTACCTGCTCTTCTATACGCGTCAGCTGTAGTGGCTACCTGCTATACACGTCAGCTGTAGTGGCTACCTGCTATACGTGTCAGCTGTAGTGGCTACCTGCTCTTCTATACGCGTCAGCTGTAGTGGCTACCTGCTATACGCGTCAGCTGTAGTGGCTACTGCTATATGCATCAGCTGTAGTGGCTACCTGCTATTACCCTGCTATACACATCAGCTGTAGTGGCTACCTGCTCTTCTATACGCGTCAGCTGTAGTGGCTACCTGCTATTCTATACACGTCAGCTGTAGTGGCTACCTGCTCTTCTATACGCGTCAGCTGTAGTGGCTACCTGCTCTTCTATACACGTCAGCCGTAGTGGCTACCTGCTCTTCTATACGCGTCAGCTGTAGTGGCTACCTGCTCTTCTATACGCGTCAGCTGTAGTGGCTACCTGCTATACGCGTCAGCTGTAGTGGCTACCTGCTCTTCTATACGCGTCAGCCGTAGTGGCTACCTGCTATACGCGTCAGCTGTAGTGGCTACCTGCTCTTCTATACACGTCAGCTGTAGTGGCTACCTGCTCTTCTATACGCGTCAGCTGTAGTGGCTACCTGCTCTTCTATACGCGTCAGCTGTAGTGGCTACCTGCTCTTCTATACGCGTCAGCTGTAGTGGCTACCTGCTCTTCTATACGCGTCAGCTGTAGTGGCTACCTGCTGTTCTATACTGTACGCGTCAGCTGTAGTGGCTACCTGCTCTTCTATACGTGTCAGCTGTAGTGGCTACCTGCTCTTCTATACACGCCAGCTGTAGTGGCTACCTGCCATTCTATACGCGTCAGCTGTAGTGGCTACCTGCTATACACGTCAGTTGTAGTGGCTACCTGCTGTTCTATACTGTACGCGTCAGCTGTAGTGGCTACCTGCTCTTCTATACGCGTCAGCTGTAGTGGCTACCTGCTGTTCTATACTGTACGCGTCAGCTGTAGTGGCTACCTGCTCTTCTATACGCGTCAGCTGTAGTGGCTACCTGCTCTTCTATACATGTCAGTTGTAGTGGCTACCTGCTCTTCTATACGCGTCAGCTGTAGTGGCTACCTGCTCTTCTATAAGCGTCAGCTGTAGTGGCTACCTGCTCTTCTATACGCGTCAGTTGTAGTGGCTACCTGCTCTTCTATACACGTCAGCTGTAGTGGCTACCTGCTATACGCGTCAGCTGTAGTGGCTACCTGCTCTTCTATACACGTCAGCTGTAGTGGCTACCTGCTCTTCTATACATGTCAGTTGTAGTGGCTACCTGCTCTTCTATACGCGTCAGCTGTAGTGGCTACCTGCCCTTCTATACGCGTCAGCTGTAGTGGCTACCTGCTCTTCTATACGCGTCAGCTGTAGTGGCTACCTGCTATACGCGTCAGCTGTAGTGGCTACCTGCTATATGCATCAGCTGTAGTGGCTACCTGCTATTACCCTGCTATACACGTCAGCTGTAGTGGCTACCTGCTATTACCCTGCTATACACGTCAGCTGTAGTGGCTACCTGCTATTACCCTGCTATACACGTCAGCTGTAGTGGCTACCTGCTATTACCCTGCTATACACGTCAGCTGTAGTGGCTACCTGCTATTACCCTGCTATACACGTCAGCTGTAGTGGCTACCTGCTATTACCCTGCTATACACGTCAGCTGTAGTGGCTACCTGCTATACACGTCAGCTGTAGTGGCTACCTGCTCTTCTATACACATCAGCTGTAGTGGCTACATGCTCTTCTATACACGTCAGCTGTAGTGGCTACCTGCTCTTCTATACGCGTCAGCTGTAGTGGCTACCTGCTATACACGTCAGCTGTAGTGGCTACCTGCTATACGTGTCAGCTGTAGTGGCTACCTGCTCTTCTATACACGTCAGCTGTAGTGGCTACCTGCTATACGCGTCAGCTGTAGTGGCTACCTGCCCTTCTATACGCGTCAGCTGTAGTGGCTACCTGCTATACGCGTCAGCTGTAGTGGCTACTGCTATATGCATCAGCTGTAGTGGCTACCTGCTATTACCCTGCTATACACATCAGCTGTAGTGGCTACCTGCTCTTCTATACGCGTCAGCTGTAGTGGCTACCTGCTATTCTATACACGTCAGCTGTAGTGGCTACCTGCTCTTCTATACGCGTCAGCTGTAGTGGCTACCTGCTCTTCTATACGCGTCAGCTGTAGTGGCTACCTGCTCTTCTATACACGTCAGCTGTAGTGGCTACCTGCTCTTCTATACGCGTCAGCTGTAGTGGCTACCTGCTCTTCTATACGCGTCAGCTGTAGTGGCTACCTGCTCTTCTATACGCGTCAGCTGTAGTGGCTACCTGCTATATGCATCAGCTGTAGTGGCTACCTGCTATTACCCTGCTATACACGTCAGCTGTAGTGGCTACCTGCTCTTCTATACATGTCAGTTGTAGTGGCTACCTGCTCTTCTATACGCGTCAGCTGTAGTGGCTACCTGCTCTTCTATACGCGTCAGCTGTAGTGGCTACCTGCTCTTCTATACGCGTCAGCTGTAGTGGCTACCTGCTATATGCATCAGCTGTAGTGGCTACCTGCTATTACCCTGCTATACACGTCAGCTGTAGTGGCTACCTGCTATTACCCTGCTATACACGTCAGCTGTAGTGGCTACCTGCTATTACCCTGCTATACACGTCAGCTGTAGTGGCTACCTGCTATTACCCTGCTATACACGTCAGCTGTAGTGGCTACCTGCTATTACCCTGCTATACACGTCAGCTGTAGTGGCTACCTGCTATACACGTCAGCTGTAGTGGCTACATGCTCTTCTATACACGTCAGCTGTAGTGGCTACCTGCTCTTCTATACGCGTCAGCTGTAGTGGCTACCTGCTATACACGTCAGCTGTAGTGGCTACCTGCTATACGTGTCAGCTGTAGTGGCTACCTGCTCTTCTATACGCGTCAGCTGTAGTGGCTACCTGCTATACGCGTCAGCTGTAGTGGCTACTGCTATATGCATCAGCTGTAGTGGCTACCTGCTATTACCCTGCTATACACATCAGCTGTAGTGGCTACCTGCTCTTCTATACGCGTCAGCTGTAGTGGCTACCTGCTATTCTATACACGTCAGCTGTAGTGGCTACCTGCTCTTCTATACGCGTCAGCTGTAGTGGCTACCTGCTCTTCTATACGCGTCAGCTGTAGTGGCTACCTGCTCTTCTATACACGTCAGCCGTAGTGGCTACCTGCTATACGCGTCAGCTGTAGTGGCTACCTGCTCTTCTATACGCGTCAGCCGTAGTGGCTACCTGCTATACGCGTCAGCTGTAGTGGCTACCTGCTCTTCTATACACGTCAGCTGTAGTGGCTACCTGCTCTTCTATACGCGTCAGCTGTAGTGGCTACCTGCTCTTCTATACGCGTCAGCTGTAGTGGTTACCTGCTCTTCTATACGCGTCAGCTGTAGTGGCTACCTGCTGTTCTATACTGTACGCGTCAGCTGTAGTGGCTACCTGCTCTTCTATACGTGTCAGCTGTAGTGGCTACCTGCTCTTCTATACACGCCAGCTGTAGTGGCTACCTGCCATTCTATACGCGTCAGCTGTAGTGGCTACCTGCTATACACGTCAGTTGTAGTGGCTACCTGCTGTTCTATACTGTACGCGTCAGCTGTAGTGGCTACCTGCTCTTCTATACGCGTCAGCTGTAGTGGCTACCTGCTCTTCTATACATGTCAGTTGTAGTGGCTACCTGCTCTTCTATACGCGTCAGCTGTAGTGGCTACCTGCTCTTCTATAAGCGTCAGCTGTAGTGGCTACCTGCTCTTCTATACGCGTCAGTTGTAGTGGCTACCTGCTCTTCTATACACGTCAGCTGTAGTGGCTACCTGCTATACGCGTCAGCTGTAGTGGCTACCTGCTCTTCTATACATGTCAGTTGTAGTGGCTACCTGCTCTTCTATACATGTCAGTTGTAGTGGCTACCTGCTCTTCTATACGCGTCAGCTGTAGTGGCTACCTGCCCTTCTATACGCGTCAGCTGTAGTGGCTACCTGCTCTTCTATACGCGTCAGCTGTAGTGGCTACCTGCTATACGCGTCAGCTGTAGTGGCTACCTGCTATATGCATCAGCTGTAGTGGCTACCTGCTATTACCCTGCTATACACGTCAGCTGTAGTGGCTACCTGCTATTACCCTGCTATACACGTCAGCTGTAGTGGCTACCTGCTATTACCCTGCTATACACGTCAGCTGTAGTGGCTACCTGCTATTACCCTGCTATACACGTCAGCTGTAGTGGCTACCTGCTATTACCCTGCTATACACGTCAGCTGTAGTGGCTACCTGCTATTACCCTGCTATACACGTCAGCTGTAGTGGCTACCTGCTATACACGTCAGCTGTAGTGGCTACATGCTCTTCTATACACGTCAGCTGTAGTGGCTACCTGCTCTTCTATACGCGTCAGCTGTAGTGGCTACCTGCTATACACGTCAGCTGTAGTGGCTACCTGCTATACGTGTCAGCTGTAGTGGCTACCTGCTCTTCTATACACGTCAGCTGTAGTGGCTACCTGCTATACGCGTCAGCTGTAGTGGCTACCTGCCCTTCTATACGCGTCAGCTGTAGTGGCTACCTGCTATACGCGTCAGCTGTAGTGGCTACTGCTATATGCATCAGCTGTAGTGGCTACCTGCTATTACCCTGCTATACACATCAGCTGTAGTGGCTACCTGCTCTTCTATACGCGTCAGCTGTAGTGGCTACCTGCTATTCTATACACGTCAGCTGTAGTGGCTACCTGCTCTTCTATACGCGTCAGCTGTAGTGGCTACCTGCTCTTCTATACGCGTCAGCTGTAGTGGCTACCTGCTCTTCTATACACGTCAGCCGTAGTGGCTACCTGCTATACGCGTCAGCTGTAGTGGCTACCTGCTCTTCTATACACGTCAGCCGTAGTGGCTACCTGCTATACGCGTCAGCTGTAGTGGCTACCTGCTCTTCTATACGCGTCAGCCGTAGTGGCTACCTGCTATACGCGTCAGCTGTAGTGGCTACCTGCTCTTCTATACACGTCAGCTGTAGTGGCTACCTGCTCTTCTATACGCGTCAGCTGTAGTGGCTACCTGCTCTTCTATACGCGTCAGCTGTAGTGGTTACCTGCTCTTCTATACGCGTCAGCTGTAGTGGCTACCTGCTGTTCTATACTGTACGCGTCAGCTGTAGTGGCTACCTGCTCTTCTATACGTGTCAGCTGTAGTGGCTACCTGCTCTTCTATACACGCCAGCTGTAGTGGCTACCTGCCCTTCTATACGCGTCAGCTGTAGTGGCTACCTGCTATACACGTCAGTTGTAGTGGCTACCTGCTGTTCTATACTGTACGCGTCAGCTGTAGTGGCTACCTGCTCTTCTATACGCGTCAGCTGTAGTGGCTACCTGCTGTTCTATACTGTACGCGTCAGCTGTAGTGGCTACCTGCTCTTCTATACGCGTCAGCTGTAGTGGCTACCTGCTGTTCTATACTGTACGCGTCAGCTGTAGTGGCTACCTGCTCTTCTATACGCGTCAGCTGTAGTGGCTACCTGCTCTTCTATACATGTCAGTTGTAGTGGCTACCTGCTCTTCTATACGCGTCAGCTGTAGTGGCTACCTGCTCTTCTATAAGCGTCAGCTGTAGTGGCTACCTGCTCTTCTATACGCGTCAGTTGTAGTGGCTACCTGCTCTTCTATACACGTCAGCTGTAGTGGCTACCTGCTATACGCGTCAGCTGTAGTGGCTACCTGCTCTTCTATACACGTCAGCTGTAGTGGCTACCTGCTCTTCTATACATGTCAGTTGTAGTGGCTACCTGCTCTTCTATACGCGTCAGCTGTAGTGGCTACCTGCCCTTCTATACGCGTCAGCTGTAGTGGCTACCTGCTCTTCTATACGCGTCAGCTGTAGTGGCTACCTGCTATACGCGTCAGCT
>NC_085008.1:1335980-1343480 GCF_963854185.1 Sardina pilchardus
GGCAGCCTGTTGTCATGGGAACCCAGCTGGATGGCGGCGGAGGGGCGTGCCAGCAGGCTGGCGGAGTGGGGGGGCGGCGGCCGGTAGCCCTCGGCCTGCGTGCTGCGGCGTGTGGCCTGGCGGCGGTCGCCGTGCATCCTCAGGTTGGTGCCCAGCTTGGCCCAGGCGGGTATGCGGGAGATGCGCTGCAGCCGGGGCGGCGTGTAGGAGCAGAGCGCCTCTGTGCCGCGCTCCAGGACGCGCCCGTCCGTGTGCCCCATCTGGGCGGGCGTGGGCCGAGGGAGCGCGCCGCATTTGGGGAGCTGGCCGGACGTCCTGAAGTCCCTCTGGAAGGTGGTGAGGTAGACCTGGTCAGCCGTGACGCCACTGTTGTCTCTCACCACCAGGGTGCTGCAGGACCTCAGGAAGTCCTTCTCTGTCGGCCGAGCTGGAATCAGTGAGCCTGGGATGGCAGCCATCTCCGGTAATGGCCACAGCCTGTGGTCAAGTTGAAGCAAACTTCTTTACTCGTTGGGTTCACATTGAGATCAGCTGATTTCCCTGCAGTCCAATCATGTCCATCTGCCATTCTGAATAATGGAATAGAATTCACGTGATGTCACAGTCAAAGTGATGTCATCTGTCTAGATGCAATCTTCCACAGAACTAGATGTGCTAAACTCATAATGGCCTTTGGCCTTTCGTCTACTACAGGTAACATTATCCTCTACGGCAACCCTGGGCTTAACACCACCATCCACAGGCTGATTGGTGTACAGTCACTAAATGTACACATTAATGAATTTATTGTATGGCCCCCCATATTCCATGAAACATTGCATTCATTCATAATGATCAGACACAGAGACAGTTTCTATCCATAAGCCACCAGGATGCTGAACTGTCATTATTTTACTCTTCCTCTCTTCCTCCACTGTCAACTGCCATTTCTCTTCATTGTAGTGTTTCTATGAACTGAAAATGAACACGTTTCTTCCCTATCTTATTTGTTTGGGTAGCCGATAGCCTGTAGCCAAAACAGAAAGCCCTCTGAGCAGTGGCTCAAACAGGTGTTCCTTCTTTCATAACAGAGACAGATCAAGTATCCCAGTATCTCATTTAGGTTATAGGATAGAGCACAAGTCACCTGTACACAAGATGGACAATAAATAGCAATATGGCAGAGCCCAAGCCAGCCAGTCACAGTATAGGTTGGTAAAACCAACAAAATTTAGCTACTCAGAATACTATAACATTATTTATCATGTTTACATGACTCACAAGTTATAACATTAGCTATAACATTTACCAAATGTGGTAAGTGCAAAGCTCCAATGAGTAAAACTGAAAATAAATGTTACCGTTCTTTCTCTGAAGTTATGGCTGAGCCCATATGTTGCATTCTCTGTTGCTAAGTAGGCAAGACTAATGAATTATTTATCAACAGTGCATAATTTACTTCTCGCCCTGTCCTGGCATTTTAAGCTATTAGCCTACAATAATTACAAAATATTTCTAATTCAAGAAAACTGTTAATTAGGGCTCGGTAAACATATAAGATAATTGAACTAGTTAATTAAAATACATGAATTAGGCCTACTGTAAAACCCTTCCATGTTATTCCTTGATGCTACGGATAGATGGCGTTAAAGTCACAGACATCATCAGCTGAGCGTGAATTTATTATTATAACAATTTATATTATTATCACATTGGTATATTGTACTTATGTTTTGTTGTTGTTTTTTGTTCAATCATTTGGAGTCATTGTGCAGCGGTCAAATTTGTGGCAGTACATAATTCTTCACTCGTCTTTCACAGTGGGGCTGGATTTAGGGGAGGATGTGATGTAAATATACGCGTTTCCGGTAGTGACGGCCTCTTTTCGTTCAGGCTAAGCTTACCGCCGGGTGCGTACTCTTTTCATGTCCATTGCATTTTGGTTAAAATTGTCTTTCCTGGCGAAAATGGCTCTTTCATTCTTCACTTTGTCGCATAACGATTTACTTTGGGTCAACTGGACAATGAATACAATGACAAAAAATCGAGTCTGTGCCATAGAAAGATGTAGAATATTACATCGTACAGAGCATGTGGCAAAGGCCTCTTGGAAATGGCTAGCTGGTATGGCAGATAGCTAGTTTGTAGCCACCATGTGGGGCTAATGACTACTCACAGACACGCTCGTAATTTATCAGCTAAGAATATTTTTTCGCATTGTGTGCATTTCTGTGTAATGATTGTAGACACGCGACACTATCTGCGTTAGCGACTTGAGTTTTTCTTACCCCGCTGGTTAAGCATAACGTTACCTTACTCGCTAACTGAAGCTAACACGTAGCCTAAGTCACCATGTAAAAAAGTAGTCCGCACTATCTGACATGCTTCCAAGTTGACAAGTGAATATTAGTTAAATGAATTTATAAGATAAATGAATGCCGACCCGATGCTCAGTTACTTATGTTATGTCGCTTCTATTTCAAAGCTTGCAAAGATGCAGATCTTTGTGAAAACGTTAACAGGGAAGACCATCACCCTTGAGGTGGAACCCAGCGATACCATCGAAAATGTTAAGGCAAAAATCCAGGACAAGGAGGGTAAGTTCATCAGTTGTTCATCTGTGTCTTAATGAAGTAATCTTCTAAATGTATCTTCTCCTATAGATGTAAAAGTTGTCAGTTGGTAATGAAAGTTAAGTTTACTTGACCCATACATGTGAATGAGTTGGTAATGAAAGTTCTCTTCTGTAGGAATTCCTCCTGACCAGCAGCGTCTGATCTTCGCTGGCAAGCAGCTCGAGGATGGGCGCACACTGTCCGATTACAACATCCAGAAAGGTTATTATTTTTAAAAGCTTTCTTTGATAATGTACTGGATGATTAAACAAAACAACGTTTGTTAGATTTGGCTTAATAGTTGTGACCAGTGTTTATATTAATTTCCCACCTACTTCGCACTAGAATAGTGTTCATTAATGCCAAAAGTCAAGTTTTAGATTGTTGCTGTTAAGAGTTTGTCAGCATTTGGAAAACCTGGGTATTTATTAGAATAATCATAATGGATTTATTTATTACACTGATAAATGAAAGCATTTAAAGGTAGTTTTGCATGGACATGGGTAGTCTTAAATCCAAGGCTTTGGACTTCTTGATCAATGTAAGGAGTGTGCTTGGCTCATGCAGATGGTGTGTGTGTGTGTGTGTGTACCCCTCAGAGTCTACCCTGCACCTTGTGCTTCGCCTGCGAGGAGGCATCATCGAGCCTTCTCTGAGGCAGCTGGCCCAGAAGTACAACTGTGACAAGATGATCTGCCGCAAGTGAGTCCGACTCCTCATGCACGTCATTGCTACTTGAAACAGTTGCTGTGAAGATGATACGTTAATACTTCATTCTGTTTCAGAGACAACTTTCTTGAGATGGAATAGCATTCCATTAACTTAACAACAAATCGAAATATGAGCAAAATCTCAAATCCGTTAGCCAGAAAAGACCATAACCGGTAGAATACATGTGATCAGTGTTAATGGCAATAGATTTCAGCCGCAGTTTTCAGGGATGTAGGATGATTGAGGCTAAATGTAAACACAGTTTTAGAAATAGTTTTTCCACCTGGGGGGTGGCAGTGGCTCAGGAGGTAGAGGAGTCCAGTAACTGAAAGGTTGCTGGTTTGAGCCCAACTCCTCCTGACCGTCCGCTGTCGGTGTCGGTATCGGTGATGACTATGTTAAGGGCTTTGGGTGCTATATAAATGCAGTCCACTTATGGGTTTATTCACCAATTGCAACTTTAAAAATGCACTGTAGTATCCTCATGTACAATATGTACCAACTGTCTAGGAACCATATAATACCTCTGGTATTGTTATAAGCTCAATAATCTCCCATCAAACGTTCTGAACGCCTTTTTTAAAAAAATACACTACAATGCATGGCGCAGTCCACCTCAGTGATCAAAGAATCTATAGTTTACCCATCTCTTATTTTAGCACTACATCTCTGGTAGTGTTATATCATGCCCCATACTGCATCTCTGGTAGTGTTATATCATGCCCCATACTAATGTACGGATGCTCGGAGCTGCTCTAGGAGGAAGAGATGAGCTATATGGCTGTGTGGGCGGAATAAATCCCGCTCAGATGGAGCCTGTAGGTTTACGAGCCTGTTACTAAGGCAACGGCTTTGAAAGCCTGCCAGGTTGTGCAGCTCCATCTTGTTGGAGCCGCCTTCACTGACCTTGGTTGTGTCTTCACTGACCTTGGTTGTGTCTTCACTGACCTTGGTTGTGTCTTCACTGACCTTGGTTGTGGTTGTGCCGCAGGTGCTACGCCCGTCTTCACCCCCGTGCCGTCAACTGCCGCAAGAAGAAGTGTGGCCACACCAACAACCTGCGCCCCAAGAAGAAGCTGAAGTAGAGGCCCGGCCCAGCCCTGTCCCTTCGGCCCGAGATCACACATTTTACATTTATCATTTAAATAAATGTTGAAAAGGAAACTTGGAGTGTGTGTGTTTGTGTTCTCTCTGCCCTTCGCTTTCCTTGGGTTGCTGTACTCATGAGATGAAATGCATTGTTGCTCAGTTAGGACATGATTTGATTGGCTAGTAGTGGGAAGATGGAGTGCATCACTCAGGGCTTTGTTCATGATTGCATAACCTCAAACAGGGAGGTAGGGGTTACTTTAAAAAAATGTTCCTTATTGAGGAGATACAACTGTTGAGACAATAGGTGCCTCTCATGCAGCTTTTATACGACCTCCCTCGCTCCTCGATCCTCACTGATCTACATAAAGAATGATGGGGCGGCAACAATGGGATAGTCTAGCCCTTCTATCTTTATGTAGATCAGTGAGGAGCGAGGGAGGTACGTATAAACTTTACATGAGGGGCACCTATTGGCTCTGGGACAGTCTGCAGCCATCTTGAGTGGTCAAGAAATGACCCTGGCATCTGTAGCCCCTGACAACTGATGTGTGTTCATGAGCAAATGGGAGAACTCTAAAGCTGGGAGATGGGGGGGGGGGGGGGGGGGGAGTGAACGCTGTCAGTTCGGTAGGGACTAGTGAACTGCATGGTTCTGTGTGTTCGTTTGTTTCCTGTGGAGCCAGATGTGTGAACCTGCCGCTTATCTGAATAATTAGTGTCTACACGGACACGGTTAGTGTGAATCAGCACGCTACGATAAATGGAGACGTGTGGACACAATTTACAATCAGATTAGCGGCAGGTTCAAACACTCCTGGCTCCACAGGAAACCGGAGCTCACCGAGAGCCTTTCGTCCAGCTAGTCCAGTATGGAGTTCCAAAGTGGGAACCTTCCCACTTCCCAGCCACAGGAACGCAGCATTAGAACTCTACTTCCCAGCTGCAGGAACATAGCCTTAGAACCCTCTCTGGAATGAGCCCTGGAGGAAGAGCTTTGCTCAGTAGAGCACAGCGACTTCATTCTGCACTCTCATCCTTCACGTTAAAAACGACTACATTCTGCACTCATCCTTCACACACAATTGTTGGCAAAAGTAATGTAGGCTACATTGATGATCAACTTCCAGCTGTTTCAAGTATGTGCATAACTGCTATAGCAAGTGCTTCCAGAGTGGCTGAGGTGGAGGAGGGAGGAGGGGGGGCAAACATGGGTTACGAAATCCAAACTAAAGATGAGACTTAAATCAAGCATCATGATCTCCAGAGTACAAAGTTTATTTGTAATTCATAAGCATTAATATTGCACACACAGCATAATTCTGTTTGGTGTGCTTCCTGTTTCTTGCACTCTGTGACGTCTGTCCAAAGCGGTCCACAGAGCACAGAGCAGGGTTGAGCCGCGGGCAGCTCCTATTGCTAACAGCACGCAGAGCGCGACTGCACTGACAGGCTGTGGGCTGAGGTATTTTCATTGGTCGTGACCAGATAAGATATGTAAGCCTGTCACTTCCATAAACTACGGGACTAAAAGTGTTTTGTTGTTCATTTTGTTAAGAGTTTGTTTAAGACGGGCTAGTGTTGGCCTGCCAGTGATCGCTCACCCCTAGTGTGCAAAAAGAAAATATTCTCCTCACAGTTTACAAGCAATTGCTTCAGAATTGGGTGGGAAACGATACAATAGTCCAGACACATCTTCAATCTTCAAATCATCTGCAGACAGCGTCATCTCTGTGGTTTGACAAAAGAAACACACTTGCCACAGCATGGCGTCCTCAAAAGAAAACACACTTGCCACACAAGGGTGTGCTCAGGCGTGAATCAGTCAGAAGGGATGGTTTAAATATCTGCTTTGCCATCGTCCTTAAAGACCTCCTTGGAGTTGAGCATGCAGCAGTGAAGAAAACAGAGTTGGCACGGTTCTCCCAACTAGAGCATCTCTCTTAAATAGATCTCTGATGGGAGGCCATTAAAGGGGATAGCACAGCACCAGACCTGAACTTGCAGTAGGAAGGAACCCTCACCTGGTCATCACCTTTAGAGTGGGATGACCCCCTCACCTGGTCAGTCACCTTTAGAGTGGGATGACCCCTCACCTGGTCAGTCACTTTAGAGTGGGATGACCCCCTCACCTGGTCAGTCACTTTAGAGTGGGATGACCCCTCACCTGGTAAGTCACTTTAGAGTGGGATGACCCCTTCACCTGGTCATCACCTTTAGAGTGGGATGACCCCCTCACCTGGTCAGTCACTTTAGAGTGGGATGACCCCCTCACCTGGTCAGTCACCTTTAGAGTGGGATGACCCCCTCACCTGGTCAGTCACCTTTAGAGTGGGATGACCCCCTCACCTGGTCAGTCACCTTTAGAGTGGGATGACCCCTCACCTGGTCAGGTGTGGAGGGGGAAAAGCATCACATGGGTAAAGCTATCACTGAGACGAAACCAGTTCAAAGACAATCCGTCCTTTAATGACATCACATCCTGCGCCAGGGACAGCACCTGACCCCTTCCTGAGTCCAGCGTCCCGTCTGAGGTTTGACGCGTTCCAGGCCGCTTGCGGTGCCGTAGTTTCCCCTGGTACAGCAGGACATTGCAGGACTGTCCTCCATCTGTCCTCTCCACACACACCTCTGCGGGCTCAGCACTTCCTCGTCCTCTTTAATCACACACTGCTGCTGTCGCTGCGCACGCTGCTCCCAGGGGGCCGAGCGCATTCCAGGACACTTCAGGAACAACAACCAAAAAAACCCAAAAAACAAATTGAGTGGAAAGAAAAACTGCTCGAACTCCTCTTCAACCGGCACAGCACAGCCACTGGAAACACACACTCACACTGATATGCACCGTGCGCCAGAAGACTTGAGATGTGTCCATCGGCTGATTGATGGACTGGACTCCGTTCTAAACATTACTCCAGGTGTTGCCTTCTGGTCTTCTGAGGCGAGAGTGGACACACGTGTCCAAAGTTGTCATGTCCTCAATGTTTCGTGAGTCAAACTTGAATGCAGGTGAGGATAATGATTTGAATCATGCATTTAAAATACAAAACATGTCTCCTAACACTGATGCTTAAATAATACTTGCATTGATCACAGGACACTGTGC
>NC_085008.1:1355980-1358480 GCF_963854185.1 Sardina pilchardus
GCGCGTGTGTGTGCGTACGTGTGTGTGTGCCTGCATATGTGTGTAAGTGCTCCTGTGCGTGTGTGCATGTGTGAGTAAGTGCTCTGTTGAGCTGTGTGTGCATGTGTGTGTGCGTGCGTGCGTTCATGTGTGTGTGTGTATGTAAGTGCTCTGTTGAGCTGTGTGTGCATGTGTGTGTGCGTGCGTGCGTGCGTGCGTGTGCGCGTGTGTATGTAAGTGCTCTGTTGAGCTGTGTGTGCCTGCGTGCCTGCATTCGTGCGAGTGTGTGTGTGTGTGTGTGTGTGTGTGTTTAAGTGCTCCTTTGAGCTGTGTGTGTGTGTGTGTGTGTGTGTGTGTGTGTGTGTGTAAGCGCTCTGTTAGCTCTATTCATAGTGGGCTTGACTCTGTGAGTTTTCTCCTCCAGCGATGATTCCAGACAGGATGAAAGCTCAGTACTGTTCACACACACTCAGGACACACACACCACCACGTGTGTGTTCAAACACACTCACCCTACACACACCATGCCCTGCATCTAAACACACACCACTCTACCCATCTAAACACACTCCGATAACACACACTGCTACAGAGAGAGAGACAGAGAGAGAGAAAGAGAGAGAAAGAGAGCTACAGAGAGAGAGAAAGAGACAGAGAGGGACAGAGAGAGAGAGCATGCTCTTCATTTGCTCCATTTGAAACATGGGGAGAACCACTATCAACACACACAGACACACACACACACACACACACACACACACACAGACACACACACACACACACACACTCTAAGAGAATATGCAAGCCTGAATAAGGGAGCAATTCCCACAGTGATGGTAGTTACGGCTCCATCTCCCCATCATTCCAATCGCTCCCTTCCCATCTCGCTTTGATTGTTTGCTCTCTCTCTCTCTCTCTCTTTCCCCCACTCTCCCTCTCCCCCTCTCTCTCTTGCGCTCTCTCTCACTCTCTCTCTCCCCCTCTCTTTCCCATTTTCTTCCTCTTTCCTCTCTCCCTCCTCCTCTCACTCCCTCTCCCTCTCTCTCTCCCTGTATGTCCCTCCCCCTCTCGCTCCCTCACTTTTCCCTCTCTCTCTCCTCCTCTCCTCTCTGTCCCTCTCTCTCTCCTCCTCTCCTCTCTGTCCCTCTCTCTCTCCTCTCATCTCCTCTGTATCCTGATGTGAGGGGAAATCACTAGAGTCCTCCTTCTATCTTCCCCTTCCTCCTCCTCTCTCTGCCTCCCCCCATCTCTCTATCTTCTCCTCTCCCTCCTCCCCCCATCCCTTTATCTTCTCCTCTTCCTTCCTCTCCCTCCTCCTCTCTCTGCCTCCCCCCATCTCTCTATCTTCTCCTTTCCCTTCCTCTCCCTCCTCCTCCCCCCCATCTCGCTGTATGAGAGGGGGAAGAGAGGACTGAGGGAGGACGAGTGTTCTGAGAGGGGGAAGAGGGGACTGAGGGAGGACGAGTGTTCTGAGAGGGGGAAGAGAGAGGACTGGGGGAGGACGAGTGTTCTGAGAGGGGGAAGAGAGGACTGAGGGAGGACGAGTGTTCTGAGAGGGGGAAGAGGGGACTGAGGGAGGACGAGTGTTCTGAGAGGGGGAAGAGAGGACTGGGGGAGGACGAGTGTTCTGAGAGGGGGAAGAGAGGACTGGGGGAGGACGAGTGTTCTGAGAGGGGGAAGAGAGGACTGAGGGAGGACGAGTGTTCTGAGAGGGGGAAGAGGGGACTGAGGGAGGACGAGTGTTCTGAGAGGGGGAAGAGGGGGAAGAGGGGACTGGGGGAGGACGAGTGTTCTGAGAGGGGGAAGAGAGGACTGAGGGAGGACGAGTATTCTGAGAGGGGGAAGAGGGGACTGAGGGAGGACGAGTGTTCTGAGAGGGGGAAGAGGGGGAAGAGGGGACTGGGGGAGGACGAGTGTTCTGAGAGGGGGTAGAGGGGGAAGAGGGGACTGGGGGAGGACGAGTGTTCTGAGAGGGGGAAGAGGGGGAAGAGGGGACTGGGGGAGGACGAGTGTTCTGAGAGGGGGAAGAGGGGACTGAGGGAGGACGAGTGTTCTGAGAGGGGGAAGAGGGGACTGAGGGAGGACGAGTGTTCTGAGAGGGGGAAGAGGGGGAAGAGGGGACTGGGGGAGGACGAGTGTTCTGAGAGGGGGAAGAGAGGACTGAGGGAGGACGAGTATTCTGAGAGGGGGAAGAGGGGACTGAGGGAGGACGAGTGTTCTGAGAGGGGGAAGAGGGGGAAGAGGGGACTGGGGGAGGACGAGTGTTCTGAGAGGGGGTAGAGGGGGAAGAGGGGACTGGGGGAGGACGAGTGTTCTGAGAGGGGGAAGAGGGGGAAGAGGGGACTGGGGGAGGACGAGTGTTCTGAGAGGGGGAAGAGGGGACTGGGGGAGGAGTCTGAGGCGAGGCCAGGGGCCAACAGAGGCTGAATTATACATCCTGCTCATGAATAAGTAATGAGCATTACATTTCTCCAACTTCTCATCTCCTCCTCTCCCCTCTCATCCTATCCCTCTCTCCTCC